>NC_066563.1:11086629-11111629 GCF_024679095.1 Eriocheir sinensis
ACACTGTCCGTCTCCCGGCGTCTTAGTGTGCTTGAGTGCAAGGAGAAACAGCTGTTGGGGGGCGACGTTAACTAGACTGCTGTGGTGCTTGCTGAGGCGGTGGAGGACGTGGTGGGATGGTGGTGGTGGTGGACTTAGTGGTGGAGATAAGGAAGGTGGTAGGGACGACGTTGTTAATAAGAAGAGGACGTTGGGGGGAATGTGGTGGTAGTATGGGGTTGACTGTGGTGGTGGTGGTGGTGTGGTAGGGGTGGTGGTTGTTGTGGTAGGGAGGCAGGAGTGACGCTGGTGATAAGGGCATACGAACGCAAGTCTGGAAGAGGTCAGTTGAGGTAGTGGTCGTGGTGGAGGGGGCAGCAAGCAGGTGGAGGAGGTGGAGGCGGTGAGGGGAGGTGCCGCGTGTGTGTGTGTGTGTGTGTGTGTGTGTGTGTGGAGGTGCAGCTGCCGTCTAGGTTTTAAGGTCGTGACCCCATCGAGATTCTACTTACATACTCGTGTTTGCCGCCTTGCTCTGGTATAGGACCCGCCCGCCGCTCGCTTCCTCCTCCTCCTCCTCCTCCTCCTCCTCCTCCTCCTTCTTCTTCTCTCCTTCTTCCTCCTCTTGTTATTTTCTTATTATAGTCTGCTCTTTTTTTTCTTTTTTGTCAAGCTCCTTCTCCGTTTCTTTTAGTTTCTTATTTTTTTTCTTCTCTTAGTTTGGCGTCTTTTTCTTATGTGTGTAAATATATGATAAACTGAATTATTCTTTTTTTTTTTAGTTCTTGTTTTCATTTTGTATTTTTTTTGTTAGTTTTCCATCTTGTTTTGCTTTTCGCTTTGATTTTTCTTAATTAACTTTGTTTTTGCGGTTTCTTTTACGTCTACAACAACAAAACTGCTACTACTACTACTACTACTACTACTACTACTACAACTACTTCTACTTCTACTACTACTACTACTACTACTACTACTACTGCTACTACTACTACTACTACAACTACTTTTACTTCTTCTACTACTACTACTACTACTACTACTACTACTACTACTACTACTACTACTGCTACTACTACTACTACCACTACTGCTACACTTAGTCAAAGGCAACACGTCAGAGGTCTTGGCCTGATGTCCTTTCCATGCGCTATGATGTTGCAACGGGACTTCTCTTTTTTTTTGTTTTGTTTTGTTTTCTTCTGCAGTCCTAAGCTTCAACACCTCTCTGAGTCATCCTTTCCTCCTCCCCTCCTCCTTATTCTCCTCTCCTTCCCTTTCCTCTTCCTTTACTTTTTCTTTCTTATTTCCTTCTTCCGCTTATGATTCGTTTCTTCCTGTTATATTCTCTTTTTCTTATTTTTCTTTCTTCATATACTCTTTCTTCCTTTCCTTCTTTTCTTTCATTCTTTCTTCCTTTTTCATATCTTCATTAATATATCTGTTTCTTATCTTCCCTCTCTCTTATTCTATCTTTTTCCATATTTTCTTCGTCCTTTCCTTCTTAATTTCTCTTCCCTTTTCTCTCTCTTTCTTATCATCTTCATTTTTCATCTCTTCCTTAATATATCTGTTTCAAATCCTCCCTCTCTCTTATTCAGTCTTTTTCCATATTTTCTTTCGTTCTTCTTCATTTCTCTTCCCTATTATCTCTCTCTTATTCTCTTCTTCCTTCTCTCCGTTATTTACTCTTTCATTTATCTCGTCTCGCCGTCTTCCTCCCGGTCCTTCTTTCTCTCCTTAATCCCTTCTTCAGATTGTTATTGTCCTGGCCACAATCTTTTTATAGTCACCGTTTCTCCCTTGTGTCCCTCTCCTAAAAAGGGTCAGATCCTCTCTTCTTTCCCTGGTCTTTTTTCTTCTTCTTCTTTTTGTCTTTCTCGTTACCCTCCGGTTTCCTTTGTTTTTCTCCGTTCAGTTTAAACTATTTACATTCTCTTTATCATCTCCCTCTTCTTCCTCCTCCTCCTCCTCCTCCTTCTCTTCTTCCACCAGACATCCAGCTGTGTATTCTCTCTCTCTTTTACATTATTACACATCTGCAAGCCTCTTCTGGTCACGGTTTTCATCACTTATTAACTCACAAACACTCACGTTGATGCACTGACTCACGCACGCACACACACACACACACACACACTCACACACGCACGCACGCAGACGCACATGCACACACAAATTCACTTACCCACACTCCCAGTCCTATTCACTGCCTCTCACTAGGGTATATTAATCTATTTTACAAGCACACAGACAGACACACACACATACATACATACATACATACATACATACAGACAGACACACACACACACACACACACACACACACACACACACACACACACACACACACACACACACACACACACACACACACACTCAGATTATCCTCCTTATCCTTCCATTAATCGCCAATCTTTTTTTTTTTGAGAGTGAAAGTTGTTATTGCTCTTGTTGTTGTTGTTGTTTTCTTTTTCTCTCCCTTACCAGACATGCAATCTAGGTCAGAATCTATTTTTATCGTTAACTTTTTATTTTTGCCGTTTTTTTTATTGCTCTGAATGCTTGTGTTTGAGTGAGTGTTTTTTTTTTAAGGACTGTTGCTATATTAAAGGCGGTGTGTGTGTGTGTGTGTGTGTGTGTGTGTGTGTGTGTGTGTGTGTGTGTGTGTGTGTGTGTGTGTGTGTGTGTGTGTGTGTGTGTGTGTGTGTGTTTTGTTTGTGTGTGTGTGTGTGTGTGTGTGTGTGTGTGTGTGTGTGTGTGAGTTTTCTTTTTTGTGTATGTGTTTTGTTTGTGTGTTTGTGTGTGTGTGTGTGTGTGTGTGTGTGTGTGTGTGTGTGTGTGTGTGTGTGTGTGTGTGTGTGTGCGCGTTCTTGTGTGTGTGTTTGTGTGAATTTTTGCTTCTATGTTTTCTTTCTTTCATTCTTTCTTTCTTTCTTTCTTTCTTTATTATTATCATTATTATTTTTTTTGTGTGTGTCCGCTAGTCAGTCCGTCAGTCGGTGTCCACGTTAGCATACTATTAGAAGTGTTTTTTCAGCCACCGTCGCAGTGTTATCTCAGTGTTCAGAGTAATCAGGGTAAGTGACGGTCTGACGGGACCCGGTTAGTTCACTTCAGGCTCACTAGATGTCACCTCGAGGCGTGTCAGGTCCTCACGCATGACTGTGGAACCCGTGATTTTGTGCGAGGGGGGGAGGAGAGAGAGAGAGACGTGTGGGATAGAAAACGAGAGGGAAAGAATTGATAAAGAAGAGTAAAGGTAAAAAGGAACTATAGGAAATAAAATAAACGAAAGGACGAGGATATGGTGGGAGAGGGAAATGGGGAACAGAAATGAGAATAAGAAAACGAGAGCAAGTGGAAATAAAAGATCAACTTTGAAACACAGGGAGATAAAAAGATACAGGGAAATAGAGATAAACGATTGCATAACTTTGAGGTGAATAAGGGGACCAAAAAAACCCCCCATTAAAATAAAGCATATAAGGAAATAACTACCAGATAATAAGAAAGTAAAAGACAAGCACATAAACTGAACGAAGGAAAGGAAAATGACAGAAAACACCAGAAGGAAGAGAGAGGGAAAGAGGGAGAGAGAATTCAGGGGAAGGGTGGAGGAGAAGAAGAAGGAAGAGAGAGGGAGAGAGGGAGGGAGAATGAAGGGGAAGGGGAGATGAGGGGAAGGAGTAGGAAGACAAGGAATAGATCGTGTGTTTCCGTGGCACCTAAAATGACCGTCTGGATCAAGTAAATATAGACCACTGACACCTGCAGGAGGAGGAGGAAAAAGAAGAGGAGGAGGAAAGGAATGGAATGTTGGAGTAAATAAAACTGTTAGAAAAATGAGCGGTATAAGAATGAAGAGTATGACGCAAAGAAGGAAGAGAAGGAGGAGGAGGAGGAGGAGGAGGAGGAAGGAATGTAGGAATAAATATAGGAAATCTAAAAATATGAACTGAATTAGAGGGAAGAGAATGAGATATGAGGAGAGGAAGAAGAAGAGGAGGAGAAGGAAAATGAGATAGGAGAAGGGGAAGAAAATGATGAGGAGAAGGAAAATGAGATGGGAGGGGAAGAAGAAGAGGAGGTGAATGAAAATGAGATAGGAGGAGAGGAAGAAGAAGAGGAGGAGAAGGAAAATGAGATAGGAGGAGAGGAAGAAGAAGAGGAGGAGAAGGAAAATGAGATAGGAGGAGAGGAAGAAGAAGAGGAGGAGAAGGAAAATGAGATAGGAGGAGAGGAAGAAGAAGAGGAGGAGAAGGAAAATGAGATAGGAGAGGGGGAAGAAAATGATGAGGAGAAGGAAAATGAGATGGGAGGGGAAGAAGAAGAGGAGGAGGAGGAAAATAAGATAGGAGGAGAAGAAGAAGATAAGAAGGAAAATGAGATATGAGGAGGGGAAGAAGAAGAGGAGGAGGAGGAAAATGAGATAGGAGGAGGGGAAGAAGAAGAGGAGGAGGAGGAAAATGAGATAGTAGAATGGGAAGAAGATGAGGAGAAGGAAAATGAGATAGGAGGAGGGGAAGAAGATGAGGAGGGGGAGGAAAATGAGATAGTAGAATGGGAAGAAGATGAGGAGAAGGAAAATGAGATAGGAGGAGGGGAAGTAGATAAGGAGGAGAAGGAAAATGAGATAGGAGAAGGGGAAGAAAAAGATGAGAAGAAGGAAGAAAATGCGATGGGAGGAGGAGAAGAAGATAAGGAGGAGGAAAATAAGATAGGAGAAGGAAAAGAATAAGAAGGAAAATGAGATGAAGAAGCAAAAATGGTAAACAGGAAACAGTGAAGAAAACCGCGAGGCAAAAAACGAATGAAGAATAAAAGGGAAAAAAAAGTACGAGAGAAAAAAGACAAAAAAGAGACAAATGAAAATAACAAAAACAGAAAGGAGAAAAAAAGCAAAGATTGGGATAAAAGACGAGAAAGAAAGGAGGAAGGAAATAAGAACAAATAAACATGAAAAATTGATAAAAAGGAGAAGTCGATAATTAATAAAGAAAAAAATGGAGTAATAACGATACGAAAATGATGATGATGATGATGGTGATGATAATGATGGTAAAGGTAATGATGGTGAATGACAAATAGAAGTAGAAAAAAATGATGATGATGATGATGATGATGATGATGATGATGATGATGATGATGATGATGGTGATGATGGTACTGTTGTCTGGCCTTCAAGAGCTACATACCAATGCTTTCGGCCCCTTTGTCACCCTTGCTTGTGCCATTGTGTGCCGGTGGAGTGCCAGGGTCTTTGTTGTGTTCGCTACAAAGGGTGTCACGGGAACGCCTCAAGGGTTGCTTCACTCTCTGGCTGTCTCTGTGTTTCTGTGTTTGTCTCTCTCTCTCTCTCTCTCTCTCTCTCTCTCTCTCTCTCTCTCTCGTTGTTCTGCTCTTTTTTTTACTTTTTTCTTTCTTTTTCCACTAATTCACTTATTTTCTTTGTTTTCTTTCTTCCTTTCGTTTTTTTGGTGTTAATTTAGACTAAAACAAGAACACACACACACACACACACACACACACACACACACACACACACACACACACACACACACACACACACACACACACACACACACACACACACACACACACACACACAAGAGAGTTCACTACATGCTCGGTTTCAATATCCAATTATCATAAACAGTTTATTCTCTCTCTCTCTCTCTCTCTCTCTCTCTCTCTCTCTCTCTCTCTCTCTCTCTCTCTCTCTCTCTCTCTCTCACACACACACGCATTCCAACACTGATAAAAAATCCAAATAACAGATAAAAAAATCACCTGTTTATCGCACCTTTGAATGACCAAGTGTGCGTCTGTCGGTCATAAGAAGCGCCTCTGTGTACGCCAAGGACGGTTATATGTATGTATATTCACCTTCTTTAGGGCCGCAGGTGTGCCCGGGGCGTACACACACAGGCACGCCAGGAACCCATGTGCACGTGACTGTAAATATACGGCGTCTTGCTGGCGAGGACTAGATATGGACGTATACATGAGCTGTGTGCGTGACTTTATCTGGGGTGTGTGTGTGTGGGGGGAGGAGGTTGTATGTGTGTGTGGGGGGGAGGTGTGCGTGTGTGTGGGGGGGGAGGTGTGTGTATGTGTGTGTGTGTGCGTGTGCGTGTGCGTGTGTGTCTATAGATTCAGTTTGTTCTGATGCCCTTCCATCCTTCTATCCTACCGTTCTCCCATCCACCCTCTTCCCTCCTTCCATTATTCCATCCCACCGGCCTTCCTTTCTCCCATACTACCGTTCTGCCGGCCTTCCGTTGCTCCGTCCGCCTCGCCGCTTCGTGCTGGGGGGTAGGGGTCGGTGGTCCAGGGGTGCAGCCTTATACGGGGTGGGGTGGGGGCGAAGGTGTGATGGCGGCTCAGATAACGGCGAGGTGCCACGGCGCCGGGCATGGCAGTCCCGGGGTGATTACATCTGGGGGGAGGGGGAGGAGTTGGGGTGTTTGCTTTGGGGGGAGGTGGAGGGAATGGGGGGAGTTGGGGAGTGGAGGGGGAATGTCGGGGAGTGAGATGTGTTGTGTGTATTCTTCCCCTCAAATTCCCTCTCTCCCCTTCCTTAACGCCCCTTCGTATACTCCTCTCTCTCCTTCTTACCTCCTTTTTCCCTCAACTTCCTTCTCTCCCCTTCCTTAACACCCCTTCCTACTCCCCCCTCTCCTTCCCTCCCCTCTCCCCTCACGATCGCTATCTCGCTGGGGAGTTCCACGTAAAGCTTAGCAACGCTCGTGACCTCCAAGTGATAGTTCTCTCTCTCTCTTCGCAGGTGAGTGTTGCCCGGCGGTCCACCTTGATCCCGCCTCGCCCGATGCTGGTGCGATATTGGTAAGTGTAGTGGGGTGGGTGTGGGTGGATGTGGGGGGGTTAGGGTGGATGGGGGGGTTGTGGTGTGGGGGGTGACGTGTGTGTGTGTGTGTGTGTGTGTGTGTGTGTGTGTGTGTGCGTGTGTGTAAATATTCTTCGATGTGGTGGTTATGTTCGTGATTGTGTGATTGTGTGCGTGTGTGCGTATATCAAAGAGAAAGACTAATACACACAAAGACAGACAAACGGACAGATAAACACCCACAGCCACATATACAGACAACAGACAGACAGACAGACTTACGCAGATACAGACACATATATGGACAGACAAACAGACGGACTTATACAGATAAACATACAGACACTCACACAGATACAGACAAGCAGACAGACAGCTAAACAGACAGGCACACACAGGTACACACAGACAGAAGGACAGACAGATAAACACACACACACACACACACACACACACACACACACACACACACACACACACACACACACACACACACACACACACACACACACACACACACACACATACACACACATACACACAGACAGAGACACGACACAATAATCTTCCTTGAATCACCAAATAATTTATCCACCAGGAACAACAAATGCCCTTCGTATAGTCACCCGGAACTTACCCACATTCCTCCACCTCCCTCCACTTCCCTCCACCGCCACCTCCACCTCCTTTTGGCGACGCGGTGCCGGCTGCCGTGCGTGACTCAGGGCCCAGCCGGTATAGGACGCCCCCCATACCCCCCCTATACCCCCCCTCCCTCGGCAGCCTACACTATACAGCCGGGTGGTGGGGCTTCAGTGTGGCCTTGGTGTGGGCGTGGGCGAGGGCTGTGCGGGCGTGGTATGAGAGCGAGGTGTGTGAGTATGTGTGGTGGGGGGAGGGGTGGGGTGGGGGGTATTTAAGGCACATTCGAGGGTGGTATGTGGACGTGGGAGGATTGTTTAGCCAGGCCGAGGAATGTGCGAGCTGGTTATGGAGGAGGAGGAGGAGGAGGAGGAGGAGGTGGTGCGTGTGACAAAAAGGAGAGGAAGGATACACACACACTAAGGAGCAGAAGCAGGAGGAGGAGGGAAGGATGATGATGATGATGATTAAAATAAGAACAGGAAGCGATGGGAATAAACTCACGAAGAAGGAGAGAAACCAAATTTGGAGGAGGAGGAGAAAGAAGAAGAAGAAAACGAAGGAGAAGAAGAAGAAGAAGAAGAAGAAGAAGAAGAAGAGGAAGACAAACACGAAGACGAAGACGAAGACGAAGACGAAGACGAAGAAGAAGAAGAAGAAGAAGAAGACGAAGACGAAGACGAAGACGAAGAAGAAGACGAAAAAGAAAAAGAAAAAGACGAAGACGAAGGCAGACGAAGAAGTAGAAGAAGTAGAAGAAGAAGAAGAAGACGAACACGAAGGCAGAAGAAGAAGAAGTAGAAGAAGAAGACGAAGGAAGAGGAAGAAGTAGAAGTAGAAGACCAAGAAAGAGCAAGACTATATGAGGAGGATGAGGAGGAGGAGGAGAGGAGATAAGAGATGGATAATTTCAAGAGGTCGTGAGTGTGAGAGAGTGACATGACTGGGCATCGGGGAGGCGTTTGGACCCGCGGCAATTATGGTGACCCTGCAACACACACACACACACACACACACACACACACACACACACACACACACACACACACACACACACACACACACACACACACACGAAATTGACCTCTCTTCTGGGGACTTCTTATGTTTGCTTTTCAGGTGCAGCAAATTAGCGTGTTTTATTTTGTTTTTTTATGTGTTTATTGTCCTTGAGGTGTTTCCTTTACCATAAAACACACACACACACACACACACACACACACACACACACACACACACACACACACACACTGAGCTTAGGACAGCAAACAAGACGAGGAATGTTACATGGGACGCCACATTCCAAAGTCGCTTCGTGGAAAGAAAACAATGAGAGATCAAGTCGATAAATCACTGAAGGAAGGAAAAAAATGAAAGAAGGGTTGAAGAGAAAGCGAGAAAGAGAGAGAGAGAGGAAGAAAAAAAGTGGAAAACTGACCAAACGAACGAAACCCTGAAAAGATCGATGAAATAAATGAAGAAGAGGAAGAAAGAAGAAATAGAGAATTTAATACGAAGAAATACAGACATCGTACATCAGGGAAATCAGAAAAGGACGAGCCAAACCTTGAAGACTTCGATGAAATAAAGAAGAAGAAGAAGAAGAAGAAGAAGAAGATGAAGATGTAGAAGGAGGAAAGAACAAAATAACTAGATACAAACCAACACAGACGTCGTAAATCAGGTTCATTGTAACAAGGAAATATTCTAAACGCTTTTTCTTCACCGGGTCCAAGTCGGGGTCACCAGCAGCCTCCGAACACACTCAGGCCACTCGTCCATCGCTACAAGAGGTCGTGGCCGAGGAATTAGCGTGACACGTTGTCCGAAATATGAATAAGAACGGAACTTGCCTTACTGTCTACCCTGTCTGTCTATCTATCTGTCTATCCCCTGCCACCATACTGTTCATCTCTCTAGCACCCTGTCACCTTACCGTCCATTCCGTTCCACCACTTCTGTTAAATTTCCCCTGTTTGATGTCTGTCCTTGTCTGTCTGTCTGTCTGTCTGTCTGTCTACCCCTGTCTCCCTACGGTCCATCTTTCAAACCCCCTGTCACCCTACCGTCCATCCTCTCCACCATTCTTCTATCCTGTCCATCCTTTTGCTATCCCTTCCACCTCCGTTACTGTCTACTTCTGTCTATCTATCTATGTCCCCTGTCACCCTACCCTGCACCCACTTCCATCACTCCACTGTCCATTCTTCTGCCATCCCATCCACATCCGTTCACCCTCTCCCCTGCCGTATGTGTCAATCTCCCTGTGCCCCCTGTCTTCCCTGCCACCTCTTACTGTCTGCTTCTGTCTGTCTGTCTATGTCCCTCCACTCTACCATGCACCCACTTCCATCACTCCACTGTCCATTCTTCTGCCATCCCAACCACCTCTGTTCACCCTCTCCCCTGCCGCATGTGTCAATCTCCCTGTCCACCCTGTTCTCCCTGCCATCCACCGCCACCCCCGCTGCCGCCGCCACCCACAGCGCCCAGCCACATCCCTCCTTTCATGGCATTTAGTCCTGCCACCGCCATACCCTCATGCCCCACCCTGACCTCCGTTTTTTATAGTCCCCCCTGTCAATCTCTCCCCCGCCGCACTAACCGTCCCCTCTAAGAGATTCTGATTCCTCTCACCTCGCCACAATCCTCTTCTCACTCCCCTTAATCCCCTCGTTGAGACTGATTCCCTCCTATTCCTCCTCCTCCTCCTCCTCCTCCTTCTTTTTCTTCTCCTCTTCTCCACCCTCGTTAACCTTCTCCTCCATACACTACTCCACTATGTAATTTTTCTCTCCCTTCTCCTTCCCCTCCTCCTCCTCCTCCACCTCCTCCTCCTCCTCCTCCTCCTCCTCCTTCTCCTCCTCCGCCTATTCTTCTCTCTTACATGGTGGTACATCTTCTTTTCTTCTTTTCTTCTTCTCCACTTCATACTCTGTTCTTCTTCCTCCTCCACTTCCTCCACCTCCTTCCAACTCCTCCACTTATTTTTCTCCTCCAACTCCACAAGCAATATTTTTTTCCCTCTCTCCTCTCCTACCTCCTCCACCTCTTCCTCATCTGTTATCCAGCCTTCCTCCACTTCTCTCTTCCACTTGTATCTCCTCCACCTCCTCTTATTTTCTTTCTTACTATATACCTCCATTTTTTTATCTTCCTTTTTCCTCTTTTCTTTTTTCTTCCTCCAATCCACTATTATCCAGTTTTCCTCCACTTCTTTCCTCCACTTGTCTCCACTTCTCCTTCTTCCTAAATCCACTTCCCTCCTCCACCTCCACTATTATCCAGCTTTCCTCCACCTCCCTCCATCTCTCCACCTCCTAAACCCATAATATACCTCCACTTATACCTCCACCCTTCCCTCCACCCCCTTCTCTCTACCATTATCCAGCATCCCTCCTTTCTCAGAACCACTGCCCCCCCCTTTTCTCTCTCTCTCTCTCTCTCTCTCTCTCTCTCTCTCTCTCTCTCTCTCTCTCTCTCTCTCTCTCTCTCTCTCTCTCTCTCTCTCTCTCTCTCAAGTAATATTTCAGAGCTATTTTTCTTTTTCGTTCCTTCATTCCTCCTCCTCCTATTTCTCCTCCTCCTCCTCCTCCTCCTCCTCCTCCTCCTCCTCCTCCTCCTCTTCCAAGGTGTCAGGGGTAGGTATTTACGCGGTGCCTCGACACACATGTAATTACCTGTGTTAAAAAGAGGAGGAGGAGGAGGAGGAGGAGGAGGAGGAGGAGGAGGAGGAGGAGGTGAAGGTGCTACGGAAGACCAGTAAGGAGAACGAAGAAAGATAAAATCAGTGCGTAAAAAGAGAGAGAGAGAGAGAGAGAGAGAGAGAGAGAGAGAGTAATTACGTTTAACCAACTAAAATGAATTAGAACATCATTTTCTCTCTCTCTCTCTCTCTCTCTCTCTCTCTCTCTCTCTCTCTCTCTCTCTCTCTCTCTTTCTCTCAGTGTGTGTGTGTGTGTGTGTGTGTGTGTGTGTGTGTGTGTGTGTGTGTGTGTGTGTGTGTGTGTGTGTGTGTGTGTGTGTGTGTGTGTGTGTTCAGAGAAAGAGAGAAAGACAGACTTACAGACAAAGAACGCCAGCTAACAAGAGAGCAAGAAGAGGCAAACAGACAGACAGACAGAGCGACAGGCAGACAACGTTAACAAGACACCAAGGAGAAGCAGACACACAGACACACAGCCAGACAGACAGACAGACAGGCATGGTAAAAAATGTCTACCCTGCCAATTCACATCTCGTCCTTTCTCGCCTAAAGAAACTGTCATATAAACACACATGCCCACTTATCACACACTTACACACACACACACACACACACACACACACACACACACACACACACACACACACAGTCAACCCCAGAACTCGTTAGCTCTCTGTTATGTTACTCTGTTGGTCTTTCAAGGTCATCCCGTGTTCCTCTTCTTCTCCACGAGTCTCCAGGTAACGTGATGTGACCTCGGGAAGACACCTGCAATTGGGGGAGGGGGGGTGAGGGGGGTGGATGGAGGTGTGGAAGAGAGGTGGAAATGGGTGGTTAGGTGGTGTGGGTGAGGTTACTGCACACACACACACACACACACACACACACACACACACACACACACACAGTTAGGAAGAGGATAATATCTATGTAATTATGTGGAAGCGATTAGAAGGTTGTGTGCCATTTCTCTCTCTCTCTCTCTCTCTCTCTCTCTCTCTCTCTCTCTCTCTCTCTCTCTCTCTCTGTCAGCCGTAAAGGTATAATCACAGTGTTCGCCTTTTCTCGTATTTTCGCGTATCGTTGTTTATGAGTAAAGTGATATTCGTAGCTTCGGAGAGGCGGCGCGGGAGGAAGGCGGATATATATATTTAACATTATTGTGGCTGTTTCTTATCTGGCTTCCCTTTTTTAATTGTCTTGGTGAACGGTTGCGTGTGGTGTGAGGATGTGTGGTTGTGTGTGTTTTTTTGCAGTATTTGAGTTAGTTGAAAGGTAGAGGAAAATTGAAAAAAAAAAAAAAAGCTCGCAAATTTCCGCTCCCAAAATAAGAGGACATGAGTGGATAAAGAAAAAAAAAAGAAAAGAAAAAAAGATGGCTATTTCATAAGTTAGGGAAGTTTTTTTTCACATGTATTTTTTTCTTATTTTTTTTATTTCCCTTCGTAGAGTTATCGCTTCTTTTTTTATACTTTTTTTTTGTATTTTAGATTATGTTTGATGAGTTTGCTATTTCTGTGTGTTGTGGGTTGTGTTGTAGCTTTTCCTTGTATCATAACCGTTAATTCGTTGCAAGTTTCGTTCTTTATAAATTTCTACTTGATTTGCGAGTATTCTTTAATTTAATTTTTATCGGGTCCACCGCTTTGGTCTGTACTTTTTTTTTTTTTCTCGGCAGTTGTAATATATTTTTCATGCCGTTTCTGAGACTTGCCCGATGAGTTAGTTGTCAGCATTTCTCTTATATTTCCTCCACAACCTCTTTTTGTCCATTTCTCCTTGCCTGTCTCCTAAATCACTCCGGACGCTGCAATAACACGCAAATAAAATGTTTTCTTCAGTAAATCACATGAAATACTTGACTTGTTCATTTTCCTTTCGATTTCTCTTTGTCTTTAAAAGTTTAAATCCTCTATAAATCGTTTGTCTGGGTTCAGGACCTTATGGAGTGTGTTTATTATTGTTGACAGCGGATATTACGTCACTGATTGATGACGTCATCGTGTCATTACGTCATCGCTTTAAGTCAGCTAACTCCCCCTCCCACCACCGCCGCCACTACATCCGCCTTGTCATCATATAAACACACACACACACACACACACACCTTCAACAATATAGTTAATAACACTATATAGCATCATCATATCTTCTTCTTCTTCTTCTTCTTCTTCTTCTTGTTCTTCTTGTTCTTGTTCTTGTTCTTGTTCTTCTTGTTCTTGTTCTTCTTGTTCTTCTTCTTCATGTTTATTATTTTTTTCTTTTAGCATCTTATTCTTTTATTACAACTCCATCCACTACTACTACTACTACTACTACTACTACTACTACTACTACTACTACTACTAACTACTACTACTACTACTACCACCACCACCACCCTCATCACTAATCATTCCCTGCAGTCCAAAGTTTGTCACCCGGGTCCCTTGTCTTGTTTCTCGTCTCATTATCAGCAAGCATATCTCTCCGGTTGTCCGTCTCGCTTATACCTAACGTCTCCATCTCCTTGTTTAACCCTTCCTTAGTATTCTTATCCCAGACGTCTATCTTGTTTAACCCATCCTAATTTTTTTTACTCACCAAACGTCTTCCGCAGTTTTGTCTTTCATCTTGTTATCTTTCCTCTCTTCCTTCCATGGGTTTTACTTTATTATATTTTTCCTTCAGTGGTATATCCGTTCTTCTGCCATTGTTAGTAATAGTTTGGAGGCGACGTTAAGTTTTCTACGGTGTCTTTCATGGCTTAACGAGGACGAGGAGGACAAGAAAAGGCAGCGAGGACGAGAAAGAGAGGAAAGTGTAACGAGGATGTGTGTGTGTGTGTGTGTGTGTGTGTGAGAGAGAGAGAGAGAGAGAGAAAGTGAATAACCAAGGCGCCAGTTGTGATTGACTGACTGATTGACTGACAGACTAACTGACTTTTACTGTATCTGTCCCTCTGCTATTGACTGACTGACTGGCTGACTGACTGACTGACTGACTGACTGAATTGCTGGGTCTCTCTCTCTCTCTCTCTCTCTCTCTCTCTCTCTCTCTCTCTCTCTCTCTCTCTCTCTCTCTCTCTCTCTCTCTCTCTCTAACACATTCCTCGGGTGGTCGCTGTTCTGTTTTATTTTTTGCTCTAATTACAGCAATAAAGTGTGTGTGTGTGTGTGTGTGTGTGTGTGTGTGTGTGTGTGTGTGTGTGTGTGTGTGTGTGTATAGTCGAGGCTGTGGGGGAGGTTTGTGGAATGTGCGTGCAGTGGAATGAGAGAGAGAGAGAGAAGAGAAGAGAAGAGAAGAGAAGAGAAGAGAAGAGAAGAGAAGAGAAGAGAAGAGAAGAGAAGAGAAGAGAATGAGAATGAGAATAAGGCGGAAAAGAAGACAGAATAGGGGAGAGAATAGGTAGAGAACAGAAAGGAAGAAAGGAAAAAAAATAAGCATGTAAGAAGAGAGAAGAAGGGAATAAGTAAAGGAGATTGAAATGAGAAGAGGAAAAGGAGAGAGTGAATGAACAGAGAGAATGAGGGAGGTAAGGAAGAAGAGTGAGCGAAAGAGAGGGAGAGAGAAGAAGGGAATATTTAACGTGAAGGAGGTTGAAAAAAGAAGAGAAAGAGAGAGTGAATGAGCAGAAAGAATGAGGGAGTTGATGAAGAAAACTGAACGAGAGATAGAGAAAGAGAAAGAAAGAGAAGGGCGGAGGGCGTACGAAGAGGAGGAGGAGGAGGTCGAAGATGAATACGTAAACAAACGCGACAATTGGATAATGTATGAGTAAAGAGGAGTAAAGAGGAGTAAAGAGGAGTAAAGAGAGTAAATGTGATGTGTAGGACTGCAATCACTCAGGCGTGGCGGTGACTCACACACACACACACACACACACACACACACACAGTCAGTATCTCTCTCATTCTCGTTGTTCTTGTTCTTCTTGTTCTTCTCTTTCCTTTCCCTCATCCTCCTTCCTTCCTTCCCTCCCTTCATTCTTCCCATCTTCTCTCAGGTATACACACATTCTCAGCCCCAGCATCCTTAGGGCGCGCGGAGGCATGTTCAGACGCCTTAGGGAAGCAAGATAAGCGGGCGCGGGGCGGAAGCACGGGCGAGGAGATAAGAACATTTACAAAGGCGTCTGCAGGACCGAGGCAAGTAGAAGGGAAGATTGGAGGGAAGGGGAATGTGAGCGTATGTGTTTTTTATTTTTTGCTTCCGTTTTGAATCACTTTTTTTTTTTAGTTGAGTTCATCCTTGAGTGAAGATTTTTTTGGCTTTCTGTAAAGTTTGAGGTGTGATGTGGGTTTTTGATTTTCACTATACTACTCCTTGGTACTCTTTTTTTTTCTTTTCTTCATTTCCTTTCTTCCTTTCCTTTTCCTCCGTGCACTCCATCCGGTCCTTCAATCTCCTCAGTCTTTCAATCCGTTTTCTCCTCTCCTCTGTTTTTTCTTTGCTACAATTTTTTCCACCATGTCTTCTATCCATCTTTTCCTTCTTCCCTTCGTTTCTTTCCTTCGTTATCCATTCATGAATATTTGCTTTTCCTCTCGCTTTCCTTTTCCTTCCTTCCCATTCCTCTACCGTCTATCTACTTTTTCCATTCTCTTTTTTTCTCTCCCCTGTTCCCACCCCTTTCTATTCCCTTTCAATCCGTCACTCCTTGTCCCCATTTCCTCCCATTTTCTTTGTTTCCGTTTCCAATCCTCCGTTTCCTTTCATCCCATTCCCTTTCCTCCGTTTCCTTTCCTCCAACTTGTTTATCCATCAATCAACATTTGCTTGGACGGGTATAATTGAAGCTTTTAACACCCCCTTCTTCCTTCCCTCCTTCCCTCCTCCCTCCCTCTTCTATCCCTCCTTCCTCCTCCCTTCCCCTGTCTCTATGCATGGCACTGAGGCCCCCTTGATAGAGTGGCACCAAGAACACCCCTGGGGACTCGGGGGCACCTGTGTGGAAGGGGGAGGCAGGGGTAGGGGAAGTAATGGTATGGGAAGCAGGAACAGGGATAGGGGAGGCAGGGGTAGGAGCAGGGAAGGCTGGGGAGGAACATGTGAGGCAGGGGTAGGGTGGGGGAGGCAAGGATAAGGGTAGGGGAGGCAGGGGAGGGCATTTGTCAAGGGCGTGGGAGCCTCAGACTGCTGTTTTGGTTCCTGGCTTTAAGGATGTTGTTGGGTAAGGTTTGGTTAGGTAATTATTGTTCTTACCTGTTGAGCTTATCACCCCTCACACTCAACAGCCAGGGAAAAGGGAAGCCACACTCTGCTGATGCGCCACTCGAAATACATTAACAACATAAACAAACAAAGGAAACATAGAAAGTGGAGCAGAGGAGTATTGATTAGCGGGCTTTTTTTTTCATTATTTTTTTTTATGTCCTTGATCTCTCTCCTTTGCTGTAAAAAAGAGTGCATCAAAAAACATCAACTAATTCTGAAAGTCAGGTTCGGTTCGGCTCGGTTGCAATAATTTTCCTCTCTTCTTTTCTCTCTCCCTCCCCTCCCTCTCTCTCTTTTCCCTCCCTTTCTCACTTCCTTCCCTGTCTTTCGTCTCTCCTTTTCTCCATATCACTTATACTCTTCCTTCTTCCCCTTTCTCTCTCTCTCTCTCTCTCTCTCTCTCTCTCTCTCTCTCTCTCTCTCTCTCTCTCTCTCTCTCTCTCTCTCTCTCTCTCTCTCTCTCTCTCTCGCCATATATATGCTCTTGTGTTTTTTTTCACCTCTTAATTTCTCTTTTCACGCCTCGCTGCCGCTGATCCTTTTCCTCTCCTTTCAAGTCCTGCGCTTCCTGTTTTCTCCTACCTCCTCCTCCTTCTCCTCCTCCTCTGCATCCTCCTCCTCCTCCGCTTCCTCCACCTTCAGCCTCCTCTTCCTCCTCTTCCCTGTGTCTACCTGTTGAGGCTCTAACCATATTTGCCTCACCTGTCTAATTAGCGGGCGGGGACAGGTGATCCGTCTTACCTGAGGACGCTTTAATCGGCCCACCTCGAGGCGATCTTTTGCGGGCCGAGGAGGAAGGAAGGAGACGAGTTTTCTTTCTTTTCTTTTTCTTTTTTTTACAGTAGAGGAAACGGTTCAAGGGGAAAAAAAAGGAAACAATAATGAAAATAAAAAGCCCGCTACTCACTGCTCCATAGGTACGTGGGGTTGGTTACGTGCTGTTATTGGGGTTCTTCTCCAGGTTCTATTTTAGTCATTCTTCGGTGAGGTTAATGAGTGAGAGGTGTTGATGGTGATGATGGTGATGATGATGGTGATGATGATGATGATGGTGGTGATGATGGTGGTGATGATGGTGATGATGATGGTGGTGATGATGGTGATGATGATGGTGATGATGATGGTGGTGATGATGATGTGTTTTATTGATGTTTTCTTGTTTTCATTCTCAGTTTTAATTAAAATTTTGAATACTCCGTTTTTTTTTTGCTTTTCCTCCTTTTTATTATGTTCGTTTGTCTGTCTGTAGGTGTCTGTCTGTCTTTGTGTCCTTTTGTCATAGTGTGTCTGTTTGTTCGCATGTCTGTATCTGTCTGTCTGTCTGTCTGTCTGTCTGTCTGTCTTTCTGTCTTTCTGTCTGTCTCTCTCTCTCTCTCTCTCTCTCTCTCTCTCTCTCTCTCTCTCTCTCTCTCTCTCTCTCTCTCTCTCTCTCTCTCTCTCTCTCTCTCTCTCTCTCTCTCTCTCTCTCTCTCTCTCTCTCTCTCTCTCTCTCTCTCTCTCTCTCTCTCTCTCTCTCTCTCTCTCTCTCTCTCTCTCTCTCTCTCTCTCTCTCTCTCGTGCATGACTCTCATATGTATGTAAACAAACAGTATGGCTGCCGTGGTCGCCCCCCTCCCCTCCCCCTGTGGCCACTCTCACCGCCGTATTTGGACACCCGTTGGGCCATGATGCAATTTCCCTCCCCCCCTCCCTCCCTCCCCTCACCTTACCTCCATTCCCCCTCCCTCTCCTCCCCTCCTTCCCCTTACCTCCCCACCCCTCCCATTCCCCTTTCCTCTTCCAACTTTCTTCCTTCTTTCCTTCATTCGTTCTCTCCTCTCCCTCTCCCCTCCCCTTACTTTACCTCCATCCCTCCTCCCTCTCATCCCTCCCCTCCCTTCCCCTTCCATTCCTCCCCTCCCCATACCTTCCCCTTCCAACTTCTCTCCCCTTTCCTACATTGCTCCTCTTTTCTTCCTTCCCCTCCCTCCTCCCTTATCTTACCTCCAACTCTCCCCCTCCTTCTCTTCCCTCCGGTTGTCTTTTCTTTTATCTTCCCATTCCTTTACTTCCCTTCTCTTTCCTTCGGTTTTCTCTCTTTTCCCCTCCCTTAACTTTGCTTCCCTTCTCTTTTCCTTTTTTTCCCTCCCTTTAATTGTTTTCCTCTTTATTCCGTCTTTCTTATCCATTCAGGTATTTCCCTTCCCTTTCCTTCTCTCCAATTAAGTTCTCATCTCTTCCTTTCAATCCTTTCCGTTCTGATTCATTCTCTTCCATGTGTTTTCTCCTCTCTTTCTGTCCTCGGCTTCCCTTTCTTTCCTTTCTTCTTCCTTTTCTCTCTCTCTCTCTCTCTCTCTCTCTCTCTCTCTCTCTCTCTCTCTCTCTCTCTCTCTCTCTCTCTCTCTCTCTCTCTCTCTCTCTCTCTCTCTTCTCTCTCTCTCTTCCTTCCTTCCCTTCCCTTCCTCTTCTTGTCTTCCTCTTCTTGTCTTCCTCTTCTTCCCCCTCTCTCTCCTTTCCCTTCTCTCCCCTTCTCTCCCCTTCCCATCCATTCTCTTCCTGCTCATCGCATTCCTTCCCTTCCCTTCCTCTTCCTGTCTTTCTCTTCTTCCCCCTCTCTCTCCTTTCCCTTCTCTCCCCTTCTTTTCCCTTCCCATCCATTCTCTTCCATATGTTTTCTCTTCCTTCTCTCCGCATTCCTTCCCTTCCCATGTCCTCCTCCCCATTCCTTCCCTTCAGTTCCCATCTCGTCCCATTCAATCCATTCCCATCCTATCCAATTCTCTTATTTTCATCCATATGTTTTCCTGATCTCCGCATTCCTTCCCTTCCCTTCCTCTTCCTGCCCTCCTCCTCTTCCCTCTCCCTCTCTCTTCCCTCCCCCTTCCCCCCTCCTCCTTCCTTGTACCGCTTGTTAAGATTGTATTAACCCTTCAATTCGAGTTTTTTTTCTTCTTTATCGTTTTCCTTCTTTTTACGCACCTCTTGCCATATTTGGAGGGGTGACTCATGCTGCTGGCCCGAGTTTTTTTTTCTCTGTAGTTTCTCTCTCTCTCTCTCTCTCTCTCTCTCTCTCTCTCTCTCTCTCTCTCTCTCTCTCTCTCTCTCTCTCTCTCTCTCTCTCTCTCTCTCTCTCTCTCGTAGCGTCGTTTTTTCTGTTGATTTGTTAATTTTCTTGATGTTTTTTCATTTGTAATCATTTTCTTTATTTTCTCGTAAGCTTTTTTCCCCCTTCCATCGTGGTCTATCATTACATACTATCGTTTTTTTTTTATATATTTTTATTCTCGTATCTTCCTTTCATTGCAGTTTATCAATATATTCTTTCATACTTTTTAATTACTTTATCATTAATTTTCTCTCCCTTTTTCTTTCCATTCTTTTACCAATACATTTTTTTCATATTTTTTATCTTGTATTCGCGTTTGTCGTTCTTTTGTGTCGTTTTCCTTCTCGCTTCGTTACTTTCGTTCATTTTGTATATTCGTTTATTTTAGTGGGATGTCTCCAAATGTCTATATCAATTATTTCCTCGTTAATTTTGTATATTCGTTTATTTTAGTGGGATGTCTCCAAATGTCTATATCAATTATTTCCTCGTTCGTTTCTTTTCTACTTCTTGTGAGTTCATATATTTGCGATTTCTTTTCCCGTTCATTCAGTATTGTATTTATTTTTTATTCGGATGTTTCTTAATGTATCATCAATTCAATTTCCGTCGTCTCCTCTCATATCCTACCTGTGATTTCATATATTATCATTTTTATCTTTTTTTCGGTGGTCGTTTTTATCTCTACGTCTTTTTATAACAATTTCTTCCCGTTTTTATCCCCGTGTTGCTTCTTTCGTCTTTCCTTTTCATTTACATTCACCGTTGCCAGATTGTCGTACTCAGAGCATAGTATTTACCTGTTTCCGACGCCTAACTATTGCCAAGAAACATCAGGATCTAACTCTTTTAACGATATATATACCTGTTTCTGACGCCTAACTATTGCCAAGAAACATCAGGATCTAACTCTTTTAACGATATATTTACCTGTTTCTGACGCCTTACTATTGCCAAGAAACATCAGAACCTAACTCTCTCTTTTAACGATAACTATAAATTTGTTTCGTTACTGGAGCCCAGAAGACAGTTTAAGGGTAGGAAGTCGGGAAATATAATCGGCCGAGTACGACAATCAGGCAACATTGTTTACATTTCTTATTGGACATCTTTTATAATATCAGTTCCTTTCCACTTTCCTTCATCCTTGTGATTTCATATATTATCACTTCGTCTTTTGTTTATATTAGATTTTGGCGGACTTTTTTCAGTAATTCGTTTCCAATCGTTTTTATCACATCATCGTAGTTATTTCTTACACTTTCACATCTTTTCGTCATTTCTTTGTATTCACGTAGCTATATATTATCTTATGCTTATCAATAATTCTTCTCCATCGTGTAATATCCTGGTTGCAACTTCATATACTTTCTCTTCTTGTCGTCAGCCCTTTGTATATACTCTTTTCTATTTCCATTTAGGTGTTTCCTCGTACATTATCAATTGGCCACGAGGATCAAGGTAAGGGGGTGGAGGGGTCAGGAAGGCGTGTGAAATATTGTGTTTATAAGCAATGGATTTACGAGGCGGCAGGTGAGGTAGGTGGTAATGAGCCCAGGTGAGGAATCGATGTTTGCCTTAATAGATTCGAGACGCCATCTATTACTGCCCGAGCCTCCTCCATTAATATTTATCATTTGCCTAATTGTAACCTTGATGCATGTATAATTCTCTTTCTTTCTTTGTCTGTGTCTCTCTTTTTTCAATCTCCTTTATTTTATTATTTCCTCCTTCTCTCTTCTTACTTTTCTACTTTCTTTAATTCCTTCCTTCTTTCAACTTTCTGTCTATTCTCTCCCTTTTTCCATCTTCCTTTCCTTCCTCTTTCTCTTCTCTCTTCTCTTTCCTCTTCTCTTCTCTTTTCTCTTGTCTTTTCTTCTCTTCTTTTATCTTCTTCTCTTCTCTTCTTCCCTTCTCCCCCCCCCCCCCCCCGTGACCCTCCGCCCAGCCACTCCCACTTTCTCTTAATAGTTTTTTTCTTTGTGTTTGTGAAGGTTTTCGTTATATTAAGTTTTTCTCCTTCCCGGTGGTATTCGATTCCTTAGTGCTTATAATGTCCTCGTAAACCATCGCTTGTATACTCATTTTAATTCCCTAAGCGGCGTGATAACAAAGCGATTACTCATTCTATTTCCTTAACAAGTTCTTCCTGATTAACGACTCATTCCGTGTTAACATAGTCCTAATTAAGAGCGTATGCCTAATTAACGACAAGGTCACATATTTTAACTAATGTACAAACTCATTAGCAACCCGTGGAGGCAAAGTAAAAGATCTGAAGGTTGTTAAACGTTCAATTCTTTTAATTTTATCAACTTTTCAATCTTTCTAGTGTTTTTAGATTCGCATTTATTTCCAACATTCATCGTATTAGTATTTCGATTACTCCTTGTAATAAATAACATCACACACACAAATCACAGGAACATTGAAATCGCAAAGAGCACTTCTTAATATTTAGTATAATTTCTGTATAGTTAAAACATTCCAAATTCTTCCCAGACTTTAAAAAAAAAAAAACTATATTCACACATTTTAAACAGTCCAATTCCTTCTCAGATTTCATAACATGCGAATACACACTTTTTAAACATTCTATAAAACATTCCAATTCCCTTCCAGACTTCTCAATATTCGAACCTACACATTTTAAAGCTCTCCAATTTCTTTCTAAACTTGATAAATTTCTTCTTTACACATTTTAAAGTCTAATTCGTTGTCATAATTCATAACTTTTTAATTCATACAGTTTAAACATTACAATCTTCTAATCCTGGTATTATTTTTCTTTACAGATTTTAAACATTCAAACTCCTTTCCCAAACTTTGTAAAATTCTGATTCATTCATATCAAGCATTCCGATCCCTTTCTAAACTCGAAAACACTCTTCTTTGCACTTTTTAAACACTCTAACGCCCTTTCAGACTCGCCAACATTCTCATTCACACATTCTAAACATTCTAACTCATTCCTAGACTCGATAACATTCACATTCACACACTTCAAACATTCCAGCTCCATTCCCAGCCTCCATAACCTGACACAAACACAAGATAAAACACCCAACAATCTCATCTTCTCTGTTCCTCCCTTCACCAAAGCATCTCTGACTTGCCTCCTCATCCCCCTCACTCCCCCTCCCACGCCCCCTCTTCCCCGGCTGCTTGTGGATGCATGCCGCGGCGCCCGACACATGTGGCGGAGGTGTGGCGTGACCTGGGCGCCAAGTGTGACCCGCTGGCGAGGCCGGTGATTCACTGGGGCACGTGGGTCACTAGGGCAGAGAAGGGGTGGTGGTGGTGGTGGGGGTTGTGGTGAGTGTAGTTTTTCTTCGTTGTTGTGGTGATTGTGATTGATTGGTGATTGTGTTGGTGGTTAGGGTGTGGTGGTGGTGGTCATAGTAGTAGTGATGGTGGTTGTGGTGGTGGTGGTGGTGATGATGGTGGTTATGTTCTCGTTGGTGTAGATAATGAAAAGTGAAGGGAGATTTAGTAACCACTTTTAGAGAGAGTGTGTGTGTGTGTGTGTGTGTGTGTGCTCTGTCATAAACAGAGAGATTAGAGGAGGAGGAGGAGGAGGAGGAGGAGGAGGAAGAGGATGAGGATGCAACAACAATACCAACACACACACACACACACACACACACACACGGCTTCTGACTGCGAGAGAAAGATGACTAATGATTTTTTCTCTCTCTCTCTCTCTCTCTCTCTCTCTCTCTCTCTCTCTCTCTCTCTCTCTCTCTCTCTCTCTCTCTCTCTCTCTCTCTCTCTCTCTCTCTCTCTCTCTCTCTCTCTCTCTCTCTCTCTCTCTCTCTCTCTCTCTCTCTCTATTCACTCCCTCCCTCTTTCACTTCATCTGCTTCTTCCCTCCATCTCTCTCTCTTCCTCTTTCCTCCACCTCTCCACCTTCTTTCCTCCACCTCTCCACACAAAGGTCACTGCTCCTCTGCCTCCTCCTCTCCCTCCTCCCTCCCTCCTCCAAGTAACAGGTCTGCTCCTCCCTCTCCTCCTCCTCCTCCCCTCCTCCCCCTCCTCCCCTCCTCCTCTTCCTCCTCTTACTCCTCATCTATCTCCCCCCCCCCTACCGTGACCTTTGACCCACCCTTATTGGTCAACTGGAGTCAAGTGGAGTTGCTGGAAAGTTAGACCAAGAAGCGGTTGAGATAGTGGTCGGCGTGGAGGCCTTTTAAGACGGGGTAGGCGCCTAGGTAGACCTCTTACCTGCAGAATCTACCTGTTGGAGCTTATTGAAGGAGGTGGAGGCGAGGTGGAGGTTGTGGTGGGGGTGTAGTGGGTGAATGTAAGAGGAAATGCCTTTATGTGTATTGGGAGGGGTGGGGTGGGGGGGGTGTTTGTGTTCGTGTGTGTGTGTGTGTGTGTGTGTGTGTGTGTGTGTGTGTGTGTGTGTGTGTGTGTGTGTGTGTGTGTTTGTGTGCTGTGCTCCGGTTCGACATCCTCTCCTCTCTCTTCTTTTCCTCCTTCTTCCTCCTCCTGTTTCTTCTTCTCGTGCTTCATTGCTCTTGTTTCTCCTTTTGTCCTCCTCTTCCTCCTCTTCTTGTTTTTCTTTCTCCTCTTCTAGTTCTCATCGTTGTTCTTGTTGTTGTTTGTTGTTGCCGTTCCTTTTCTTCTTTGCCTTTTCTTCCTGTACTTAATTTTCTTCACCCTCCTCATCATAATCTACTTCTTTTCTTCTGCCTATCCTTCCCACTCGTTCTCTTCATTCTCCTCTTCCTCGTCCTCCTTTCCTTCTCTATTTTCCTCTGCATTTCTTTCCTTCTCCTTCTCCTCTCCTCCTTTCCTTCACTCTCACTCGCCTCCTCCTTTAAAAACTGTTTATCGCGGCTCACTGGCGGCGGCTCTTGAGCGCACCCTGAGGTCCTTGATTCATTTTCCGTGTGTGACGTGTGTACTGCAGGGAAGAGGAGGTGGAGGAAGGGGAGACGGAGGACGAGTAGTAGTAGTAGTAGTAGTAATAGTAGTAGTAGTAGTAGTAGTAGTAGTAGTAACACCATCAGTAGTAGTGGTATTAGTGGTGATAATAGTAATAATGATAAGATGATAATGATGATTTAGGAAGCTTATGAGGTGGAAGGGGCAACAGGTGGGAGAGTAGGTGAGTAGGGGGAGGGAGTAGCAGGGAGCAGCAGGGAGTAAGTCAGAGAGCTACAGTGGATTAATGAGAGCAGATGGAGAAGCAGTGGGAGTAGGCGGAAGGGTGAGTGGGTGAGGCAGCAGGGCGCACCAGGGGACAGCAGGAGAAATAGCAGAAGAGGAAACAACACGGCAGAGGATACCAGTGGGCAGAAGAGGAGAGGGACAAGGCAGCAGAAGTAGAGGAAGAAAAAGGAGATTATGATGAAGATGATAAAGAAAAATATGAAGTACAAGAAGAGGAGGAATATATAATAGAAGACGAAGAAAAAGAAGAATGGGGCAAAGAAGAGGTAGAAGAACAATAATAACAACCACAACAAAAAACAAGAAGAGCGATAAGAACAAGGTGGGAGGAAAAGGAGGAAAATAATAACAAGAGAAGGATA
>NC_066563.1:11119129-11131629 GCF_024679095.1 Eriocheir sinensis
CCTCCTCTCTTCTTCCTCTCTTCTTCCTCCTCCTCTTCCTCTCTTCTTCCTCCTCCTCTTTTTCTTCCTCCTTCACTCTCCTCCTCTTCATCATATGCTTTCGTCCTGTTCAACTTACACACTCGAAAAAAGAAAGACTTGAACATATGCATAGACAGACAGACAGACAAAGATGGACAGGTATACAGACAGACAGACATTGGTGGGCCGTTTCACAAGCATAGACAGACAGACAGATATAGGTGAATAGATATATAGACAGGCACACAAGTTAGAGGTGGATAGAGATACAGACAGAGAGGTAGACAGGTGAGAGGTGACAGAGAGAGGCAGAGGGAAACAGAAGACAGAAGGATAGACGGACAAACAAACAAACAAACAAACAACAGTAAAAAACGTTAAGCACTAATAAATAGAAAATAGAAAAGGAAGAAAAGAAGATGGTGAAGATGTGTTTGAGGTCCGATTTTCCCCATCACCACCACCATCACCACAACCACCATCACCATCACAACCACCACCATCATCATCACCACCACCATCACAACCACCACCATCACTATCCTCACCATCATCACTATCGTCATCTACAATAGTAAGATTAGCTTTCGTCTCCTCTGATCGTTCCTCTTCTTGTTCTTATTTACATTCTCTCTCTCTCTCTCTCTCTCTCTCTCTCTCTCTCTCTCTCTCTCTCTCTCTCTCTCTCTCTCTCTCTCTCTCTCTCTCTCTCTCTCTCTCTCTCTCTCTCTCATTCTTTCATTCTTTCTCTTTCTTTCGTTTCTTTCTTTCGTTTCTTTCATTTCTTTCTTTGTTTCTTTCTTTTCCTATTTCGTTCTTTCTCGCTTTCTCTCTTTCTTTCTTTTTTTCTATCTTATTTTCTCTCTCTCTCTCTCTCTCTCTCTCTCTCTCTCTCTCTCTCTCTCTCTCTCTCTCTCTCTCTCTCTCTCTCTCTCTCTCTCTCTCTCTCTCTCGTGCGCATAAATCCTCCAAGCATTATCTTTCATCTTTCTCAAATTACCTTACTTCCCCTTCTTCCTGCCTCGCGTCTGTACTTATCGTCTCCCTTCAATTAGCCTTAACCCCCTTAAGGAAGAACAATAAACTCCACAAACCCAAGAAGACAAACGCTAAGAGGGAATCCGGTCCTTTTAGAATGTACGTCACGACTCTGCGAAGCGTTTCAGGACCCACAAACCTTCGCCACACGAGAAATCATTTTGCACACAGCTGAATGGCCGCGGGAGATTAGCCGGGGAATACATAATAACCTAATGGGCTGATGATGGTTTGGAAGGGGCGGCGGGACTTCTTAAAGATGAGGAGGTGGAAGGAGAGGAGGAGGAGGAGGAGGCACACGCGACCATCCCCGAGCTCGCAGCGAAGAACTAATCACAAGAGTTCCTCAGTTCCCCGCGTCTCATCTTCGGTAAATTTTAACTAAGCACCGATTCCTGCCTTTGTTTCTACCTCCTGCTGGGCGCTATCTCGGGTGCCATTATCGCTTTTCGCTGTGATTGGGGCTCTGAGTGTGTGTATGCGTGTGTGTGAATGTGGGGTATGGCTAATGTGACCCACCATTAGTCCCTACCCACATCCACGGCCCTGATATGGTACCCACGCGTCGCATCGCCTCTTATCAGCTCCCTCTTGCCTCGGACCGTCCTCTGATACCCTTTCATTAGTTCCCCATCGACGGCCCGCGCAGGTAAAGCCCCTCTTAGTCCTGTTCCACCTGTCCCCTTTGGTCTTATCCTGCCTCGTTCTGCCCAGCCACCCACTCTACACTCTCGCTTACACCCTCTTCTGTCCTCCTCCTCTTCCTCCTCCTCTGTCCTCCTCCTCTTCTTCCTCCTTTCTTTGGCAGGGTGTAGTCTCATTTCTTCTGCTTTTTCAGTCTTTCCTTTTTTTTGTTTTCTCTTCGTTTCTTTTTTTTTATCTTGATCTGTCTTCTCTTCTCTTTTCTTCTGTTTTTTTTTGTTTTTCTTTGCTTTTTCTTTTCGTTCTTCTTTCCTTTTTATATTCTCTCTTATTTTTTCTTTCTCCTCTTCCTTCTCTTCTTTTTTTCTCATATTTTCTTTTCTACTGCCCTCTCCTCGTGTGTGTGTGTGTGTGTGTGTGTGTGTGTGTGTGTGTGTGTGTGTGTGTGTGTGTGTGTGTGCTTGCGTGCCTGCCTTATCATATCTATTGCCTAAGTAAATAAATATGTAGCTCGTTAGTCGCATATTCAAAGCAGATGTGTCTTCAGGAAATAGTTGGGTGATATCTTTTTATTTTCTTACTGCAGAATTACTTTTGAATCACACTGACGCAACACACACCCACACCCACACCCACCCACACACACACACACACACAACCCAACCCAACCCAACCCAACCCAGCCCAACACAACACAACACAACACAGCACAATCCAACCCAACCCAACCCAACACAACCCATCACAACACAACCCATCACAACCCAACCCATCACAACCCAACCCATCACAACCCAACCCAACACAACCCAAACCAACTCAACCCAACCCAACCCAACCCAACCCAACCCTACACTACACAACCCAGCACAACCCAACCCAACCCAACCCAACACAACCCAACACAACACAACACAACCCTACACTACACAACCCAGCACAACCCAACCCAACCCAACCCAACACAACACAACCCAGCACAACCCAACCCAACCCAACCCAACACAACACAGCACAAAACACACACCACAGCACACCACACCACAACACAACACAACACAACCCATCCCCAACCCACTCCAACCCACTCCAACCCAACCCAACCCAACCCAACCCAACACAACACAACACATGCTCGCCCCGTCAACACTACCCATACGTACAAAACAACATAACGCAAAGCAATATTGATTTAACGCCATATTTGGTTATTTTTTTTACTTTCGTTTGTCATGTTCAGGAGAGAAACGGAGTATCACTAATATTGGCTTCCATGTTATAATAATTCGCATTTTGTTGTTGTTGCTGCTGTTGTTTTTGTTTTTGTTGTTTTAGTCATCATTATAATCACCATCTTAACCATCATCATCACCACTACTACCATCACTATAGGATCATTACCATCAATACTATCATCAATAACATCACAGTCATCACCACCCTCACCACCACCACCACCACCACCACCACCAAGAGGATCAAGGGAAGGGATCCACTACCATAACACAGGATTGAATGTCATAATGAATCTCGGTTTGTTATTTTTTTAAATTTCTCAGCTTCGTCTCATTATTCTTGAGAGAGAGAGAGAGAGAGAGAGAGAGAGAGAGAGAGAGAGAGAGAGAGAGAGAGAGAGAGAGAGAGATAGAGAGAGAGAGAGAGAGAGAGAGAGAGAGAGAGAGAGAGAATACAGATGATCATTATACCTTTATTGGGGGGGGGGGAGGAGCAACGACATAGCTTGACTTTCTTTTCTGTATCATTTTGTGCCCTTGAGCTGTTTTCTTTCCTGTAAAATAAGATACCAAAAGGAAAAGGAAAAGTAGTGTACACAGACTGAGAATGATATATAAAGGAATGGAAAGGAACCACACACAAATAGGTATAAAAGGGATAAGGAAGGAAAACTAAGCACACACACTTTAGGGAATATTAGAAGAAAGGAAAATCGGGCTTACACAGACTGGGAATACAAGAAGGAATGAAAATGGAGTTGACAAAGATTGGGGATACAAGGAGGAAGGAAAACGGAGCAGCACACAGATTTGGGATACAAGGAGGAAGGAAAACGGAGCAGCACACAGATTTGGGATATAAGGAAGGAAGGAAAATGGAGCAGAAAAAGATTAGGGGTACAAGGAGGAAGGAAAACGGAGCAGCACACAGATTTGGGATATAAGGAAGGAAGGAAAATGGAGCAGAAAAAGATTAGGGGTACAAGGAGGAAGAAAAACGGAGCAACACACAGATTTGGGATATAAGGAAGGAAGGAAAATGGAGTTGACAAAGATTGGAGTACAAGGAGGAAGGAAAACGGAGCAACACACAGATTTGGGATATAAGGAAGGAAGGAAAATGGAGTTGACAAAGATTGGGGGTACAAGGAGGATGGAAAACGGAGCAGCACACAGATTGGGGATATAAGGAAGGAAAATGGAGTTGACAAAGATTGGGGGTACAAGAAGGAAGGAAAACGGAGTACACACAGATTGGGGATATAAGGAAGGAAAATGGGTCACAAACAGGGGTGGTGGTGGGTGGGGAGATGGGTGGGAGCGCGGAGGGTGTGGCATGCGCGGGATGGCTGATTCATGGCGCGGGTTGGTTACTTGACTAAACAATAGCGTCACGGAGCGGCCCGCGGGGAACAGTGACTCCTTGCTGGGCCGACACGCTGAGGTTGAGTGTGTGCGTGTGTGTGTGCTTTTCCGAGACACGTGTTCGCCATTCCTTGAAGTCGCCACCACCGCCACCGCCGCCACCATCCAGCGGGGAGAATATGAAACTTAACTCCTGCTTTTCTTCCTCCTTTTGCTTAACCTTCTGCTGATTGTTCTCGTTTTCTTCTTTCCTTCGTTTTCCTTTTCTTCCTTCACTTTCTTCTATTTCTTTTCTCTTTTCTTAACTTTCATTTTTGCTACCATTTTCACTATTTCTTCTCCATTTTTATTTATTTTTTCATTATCATCCCCTTGTTTTGTTTTCTTGTTGTTCATGTTCTTGTTCTTCTTGTTCATGTATTTGTTATTGTTCTCCTATTCCTTCTCCTCCTCCTTCTCCTTCACCTCCTCTCACATCACCACCACCACCTCCTCCTCCTCCCTCTCCTCCTTCATCTCCATTCACCCAGCCGTGCATGTGTATATAAACTTCATGTTGTTTATTGAGTGTGGCGTTACGATGCTCACTTTTTTTTTATAACCCTCGGAGTGGTTGCGAATCCCCCTTGTAACGGCATCTGATCCCCTGTTCCCCTCTCCTACAATCCCTTTCGTGCGGTGTGATTTATGAGTCCGTTTCGTGGGAAGAATGTGCGATCGTAGCCACTCATCGCCACGAGACAGAGACAGAGATAGAGAGATATACAGAGATGTTTTGAGGAGGCGTTTCTCTCAACACTTCGTTATCTTCACACTTAATAACCTTGATCTTTATATAAACCCATTACTCGCCTTGCTTACTTGCTCCTCAAACCTCAGCCGCTAGATGGCGTAGATGGATTGGATGGCGCAGAAGAAGAAGAAGAGGAAGAAGCCAAAGCAGAAGCAGAACAAACAGAAGAGGAAGAAGAAGAAAGGAAAACAAAGAGCAGAGGAGAACAGAGACACGAAAGAGGAGATGAGATAAAAAAAAAGAGAAAACTGTCAGAGTAAACGCAATAAAACGGAGATTATGAGCTGAGAACATTGAGGGAGGTCTGAGAGAGAGAGAGAGAGAGAGAGAGAGAGAGAGAGAGAGAATATGAAGAGAAGTAGATAAAGATAGAGTGAGGAAGGAATAGACAGGGATAGATAGAGAAAGGAAGGGAATATGGAAAAGGAGAAAAAATAGAAAGGAAGAGAAAGAAACGGGGAAGAAGGAAATAGATAGAGAAACTGTAAGAGAGGTGAAAAGGGAGGAATGGGAGAAGGAAATAAAAGGGACAGGATTGAACAGAGAGAGAGAAAGACGCATGAGACAGAAACAACAAAAGGGAGGAAAGGAGAAGAGGGAAACGGAGAAGGATGTAGAGATGATGAGGAGGGAAGAGGTGGGGTAGAATAAGGGAAGGAGGGACACACACACACACACACACACACACACACACACACACACACACACACACACACACACACACACACACACATAGTCTCCCCCCCTTTCCCCCCACCTCCCCCCCCACACAGACAGGCAGACAGGGGGAATAAAAAGCGATGAGTGACTGCGACCCTTTAAATTCACGAGTCTCTTTAGTAACCCGGGCGGAACACTTTACAGGCGGGCACTGAGACGATGTTGAAGGGGTCGAGTCACCTGTCCATCAGCGACCCTCACCGCGAACACCTGTCAGAAGGGATGGGTTTGGGTATGGGTGTGGAGAAGGGATGTGGGTGTGGGGGTAAGTTTGAATGCTGATGGTGGTTGTGATGTGGATGATGGTGTGTGTGTCAGTGTGTTCGTGTGTGTGTGTGTGTGTGGGGGGGGGGCTGGGGGGTGTAAGTGGAGTGTGTGTTTGCGTGTGAGTGTGAATCTGATGCTTGTGTTCTTGATTGCGTTGTGGGCGTTGGTTTTGGATGAACTTGGTGGCTGAATTGGGTGATTTAAAAGTGAATGGAATGATTTAAATGTATCGAGTTGACTGGGGATAGATCTGCCTACCCTAGGAAATTACTGGTTGCCTTAGAAATTGACTGGCTTGAATGGGCTAACCAAGGGTCTTTCTAAACTGCTCTGGAAGTGACTGGCTGTCTTAATAATGAACTATACTGACTTAGAACTGACTGAACTGGCTAGAAACTGATTGGAGTGCCTAGGAAGTGACTGGACTGACTTGGGGCTGACTGGGATAACTTGGGGCATTAGAAACTGATATGACTAACTTGGGAATGGCTGTGAACTGACTGAACTTATTTTTGTTTTGTTTTACAGTAGAGGAAACAACAAAACGGTATAAAAACAAAAAAGTAAACAAGAAAGCCCGGTCACCACTACTCCTATATAAGCAAATAGGCAAGAGCGGCCAAAATAGACTGATTGTGGGTGATTGTGACTGATTGAGCTGACTGATGACTGAACTTGCTGGGCTTTTTTATATAGGTCTGACTTTTGGCTTATCGGGTTAAATGGTGACTGATGGGAGCGTCTGGGCTGGCTGGCTGGGCGTCGCGGTTAGAATTATGTGCTGGATTGATTGTCTTCTCTGTTCTTTTCCTTATTTTTTTCTTTATTTATTCGTCCTTTCATTTATTCATTCGTTTGGTAATTATCTCCATTGTTTTTCTATCTTTCCTTCCTTCCTATAATAACTCTTTGCTTTAGAGATTAAGTTATCAACTCCTTCCTTCTTTCCCCTTTCTCCATTCCTTTCTTTCCTCCTTCCTTCCTTTTTCTATTTCTCCCTCACTCTTTCCTTTCTTTTCTCATACCTCTATCTTCCTTTCCTCCTTCCTTCTTCCCTTCCTTTCTTTCTTCCGATTTTTTTCTATTCCTTCCTTCCTTCCTTCCTTCCTCTCTCCCTTTCCTTCTTACCTTCCATCTTTCCCATTCATTCATTACTTCCCTTTCATTCATCCAACCATCTGTTCTCCCCATCTTTCTCCTCTCTTCCTCCTCCTCCTCCTCCTCCTCTTCGCATCCTTCTCCCAACGGTCGCAAAAAACGTATCTCGAGGGTCTAAAGCTTTTTGCCTCCGTAAGACGAGCCATAAATCTTCAATATGATCTCTCTTTACATTTGATTAGTTGCAGGTTGTTGGGCTTATGGAAGAGGAGGAGGAGGAGGAGGAGGAGGAGGAGGAGGAGAGGGACATGAGAGTTAAATTTAAATGCTTTTGGTGAGTGTGTGTGATATGCATATTAGTTTCACGGTTTATTTACTTATATTATCTTACTCTCTCTCTCTCTCTCTCTCTCTCTCTCTCTCTCTCTCTCTCTCTCTCTCTCTCTCTCTCTCTCTCTCTCTCTCTCTCTCTCTCTTTAAGCTTATCTAACACGTGGCCATTAGGAAGGATTAGAAGCATAGTTAAGCTTACTTTTCCTCCTTCTCAAGCACCTCCATCACCATCACCACCACCACCACCACCACCACCATCACCATCATCATCATAATGGTTTTCCTCTCCCTCTTTGTCTTCTCCTTCATTCCTCTTCTTGTATTTTCTTCCTTGTTTTCGTTATTTATTATTTCCTCTTTTCTTCTTTTTCTTCCTTCCCTTTTTCCTTTTAATTTCCTTTCTTCTTTTTTCCATCCCGGTTTTTAGTTGCTTTTCTTTCTTTCTTTTTTTCTTTCCTTTTCATTTTTGCTATATGCCTGTTTTGCTCTTCTTTTTCTCCTTTTCTCCTTTTTGCTTCTTTTCTCCTTTTTGCTATGTGCCTGTTTTGCTCTTCTCTTTTCCTCTTCTTTTTATCACCTTTCTCTGCTTTTTTTTTCTCTTTCTGTCTTCTTATCTAATTCATCATCTATATCCTCTTCAATATCTTCTATTTTCTCTTCTTTATACGACCTTTTTATTCACTTATTTCTTTATCTCCCTTTTCTAATCCTTTTCCTTCTTCTTTCTATCTCAATTTTTTCATATTTTTCCTCTTCATTAACTTCTATTTTCTCTTCTTTATACGACCTTTTTATTCACTTATTTCTTTACCTCCTTTTTCTAGTCCTTTTCCTCCTTCTTTCTATCTCCATATTCATCATCTTTATCCTTATCCACTTTTATTCTATTATCTCACTTCCTCTCTTCGTCACACGCCCTTCTTATGCACCTCCATCACCTTCTTATCTCCTTCTTCTCCTCCTTCCTTCATCTCCTCCTTCATTCTATCTCCACACTCATCATTTGCTCATTCACTATCTTTTGTTTTTGTTTTTAGGAGTCTCCAATCTCTTATCTATTTTCCTCTAAGTCTTTTCCGTGATCCTATATATATATACTTAGCTTGTTATGGCGTGTATTCCTTTCCTGGTGAGTCCTAAGTGGCTGGTTTGTTGACGCTTTTAAGAACGTGAGGCGACTAAAGTTAAGCGTGGTTGAAGAGTGTTTGATGTGTGATTTATATATAGTAATGTTGAATAGTTTTTTTTGGTAATGTGCGTTTTGTCAGCGGGTTAATTTTTTTTTTTCGTGTTCCTGTTGTTGATATTTTTCTTGTTCATTTCCTTTTTTTTTTTAATCTCTGGTGTGTTATACTTTTTTCCTCTTTCTTTTCCATTTCCTTTCATTTTCTCCTTTCCCCCTTATTCCTTCGTATCCTTCTTCTTCTCTCTCTCTCTCTCTCTCTCTCTCTCTCTCTCTCTCTCTCTCTCTCTCTCTCTCTCTCTCTCTCTCTCTCTCTCTCTCTCTCTCTCTCTCTCTCTCTCTCTCTCTCTCTCTCTCTCTCTCTCTCTCTCTCTCTCTCTCTCTCTCTCTCTCTCTCTCTCTCTCCTCTGTTCTTGTTATTGTTATTGTTCTTTTTGTTCTAGTTTTTTTCGTTTCCTTTGATTTTCTTCTGGTTTTCTTCTTTTCCGTTTTCTCCTCCATATCCTTCGTCTCCTACTTCTCTCCCTTCTGTCTCCTTATTCTTGTTTTTCTTGTTCTCGTTCTTGTATAGTAAGGCTGAATACATGGGAATATATGTTTTATCAATTTTTTTTCTTTTCCTTTTGTTTTCTTCGTGTTCTTGTTGTTCTTGTCGCTCATAGTCATCTTGTTCTTGCTTATGTTTTTTCTTTTGTTTGTCTCCGCATTCTCCGCATTCTTCTCCTTCCTTCCTCCTCCTCCTCCTTCACTTTTTTTTACCTCCTCCTCCTCCTCCTTCTCTTCAACCACACACTCCTTCTACTTATCCTGTCTCTTTGTTCTTGTTCTTAATGTTCTTTTTCTTTTTCTTAATTTCTACTTTCTTTTCTTTATTTTCCACTATGTGTGTGTGTGTGTGTGTGTGTGTGTGTGTGTGTGTGTGTGTGTGTGTGTGTGTGTGTGTGCCCCCCTGATCAGGTTAGCAATCATGTTCCTCTCTTTTTACAGGTACGTGAGAGTGCTTGAACAGGTGACGACGAGGTGCAGCTTGTTAATTAATTCGTACCTGTGTGTTCGTACCTGTGGGTCGTCTAAAGGTGGATGAGGTCGGCTGGCGTGAGTACTTGAATCTGTCGCTGTTTTTATCTGTTTGTGATTTAAGGATTTTACAGTTTTCTTGCTGTTTCTTATTTTGCTGATTTACCTGTTTTTTTTACTTTCGTCTGTTGGCCTAAGAATTCGTTTGTTGTGAGTGTTTTTTTTTAACTTTATTTATGTCTGAGAATACCTTCAAGTTATTTTTATATATTATTGTGCGTCTTATTTCTGTGTTGGTATTTATATTATTTACAGTTATAGGTTTAAGAATCCGTTATGGTTTACAACTATAGGCAGAGGACTCGTATTTTGTTGTGGTTTTGAAAGGAGGACTATTTTGAAATTGATGTGGTTATATTTGACGTCGAATTAGCATAGCCCCCCCTCTCCCCCTAATATACACACACACACACACACACACACACACACACACACACACACACACACACACACACACACACACACACACACACACACACACACACACACACACACACACACACACACACACACACACACACACACACACACACACACACACACACACACACACACACACACACACACACACACACACACACACACACACACACACACACGCACACACACACACCTTAATAAACACTACCTAAACAGACACCTGCATTCCCGTCCACACCTTGAGTCCACACCCCTGCATGCTCCCTTCCTCCTCGCCCCTGTCCCCTTCGTCTGTGTGGTCTTGACATCTATGCAAATCTATGTAAATTTCCCTCCGCGCCCTTCCCTCCTCTTCACTTCTCTCTTCGCTTATCGTCTTTATTTTCCCTTATTTTCCGTATTTTCCTTTACTTCCCCGCCTCTGCACTACACACCCTCACCCTAAGACACCCTTCCCTCTCACCCTGGTTCCCTTTCTTCCTTCCCTCCCCTTCACTGCACCCTCTCACCCTATCATACCCTTCCCCCTTCACTCTGGTTCTCTTTCTTCCTTCCCTCCCCTTCACCGCACCCTCTCACCCTAACACACCCTTCCCCCTTTACTCTGGTTCTCTTCCTTCCTTCTCTCCCCTTCCCTGCACCCTCTCACCCCAACACACCCTTCCCCCTTCCCCCTGGTTCCCTTCCGTATTCCTTCCCTCCCCTTCCTTGCACCCTCTCACCCCAACACACCCTTCCCCTTTCACTCTGGTTCCCTTCCTTCCCTCCCCTTCACTGCACTCTCTCACCCTATCACACCCTTCCCTCCCACTCTGGTTCCCTTTATTCCTTCCCTCCCCTTCCTTGCACCCTCTCACCCCAACACACCCTTCCCCTTTCACTCTGGTTCCCTTCCTTCCCTCCCCTTCACTGCACCCTCTCACCCTAACACACCTTTCCCCCTTCACCCTGGCTCTCTTTCTCCCTCCCCACACTCTCACCCACCCACACTTCTTTACCCTCCACCTCCACCTCCACCCATTCTTCCTGTCCTTTCTTTCCACACAGCTCTCTATCTTTTTCTTTTTGTCATTATTATTACTTAACAGAGCAATATGTAAAGCCGAAGGGTACGACTATAATAAGGTACGCAGTGACGACACACCAAAGATAAAGAGTAAAGATAATATAGTAAAAGATGGACAAGGAAAATGTATAAGGTGTAGATTAGCAATAAACATCTATCGCGGTAATGTGGAGGATGAGGCGCATTTTTTATAACACGAAAAAAACAAAAACATTAGAAAACAAAACACTGAAAAATAAGGGATAAACAGGGAATATAAAAACTATAAGATACAAATAAACATCGATGGCGGTTAGGTAGAGGACGAGGAACATTAGACTAAATTTTTATAACACGAAAAAAAAAAACACATTAGAAATCAAAACACTGAAATATAAGGGATAAACAGGGAATATAAAAACTATAAGATACAAATAAACATCGATGGTGGTTAGGTAGAGGACGAGGAACATTAGACTAAATTTTTATAACACGAAAAAAAAAACCACTGACAGTCCGACGATGTTCAAGCAAGTCCACACGTCACATTGAAGAAGGGAGGGAGTGTCAAGGCTCCTCTCCACCCCAAACTGTCCTCTCCTCTGGTCTCTCATTCTTTACTCATTTATACCTGAAAACCATTTGACAGGCTTTCGTTTTTATGGTTCTTACGCCTTTCAGCTATTTCCAGTATCATATTGTACGCGTAACGGAAGGGAGATTGCGATGTTGAATTGATGTAAGGAAGAATGAACTATACAATTGATGATAGAACGAAGATTAATGCAAAAAAAAAGACAAAAAAAACTCCCACCCATACCTGTCCACGAAAACCCTTCCTAATGACCCCCCTCACCTGCCCGCTCACCTGCCCGCCCGCCTTCCCCGCGCACACCTTCGCCTTCGCAGCCTTGCATTCCTTTTTCCTTCATTCCTCCCCCGCCCTCATGCACTGTTTTTTTTCCTTCTTTCTCTCTCACCCTTGGAGATAAGCCAAGCTGACTGACTTTCGTCCTGTGTGATTTAGAGACAAGAAACCTCCTCCTCTTCTTCTTCTTCCTCCTCTTCCTCTTCCTTCTTCTCATTCCCATCCTTCTCTAGATATTTCCATTTCTTTCTCTTGATTTCTCTTTCTTACGCTTCCACTCCTCCTACACTTTCTCCTCCTCCTCCTCCTAATCCTCCTCCTTGGTTTCCTCCTCCTCTTCTCTCTTGCGTCTTCTTCAGTCTTCTTTTTCTTTAATCCTGTCTTTAAATCCTGTT
>NC_066563.1:11134129-11146629 GCF_024679095.1 Eriocheir sinensis
GTTTGAATATGCAGTCCTGTTCCTCCTCTGTGATACAAGTGAACTGAGAGAGGAAAACACTACCTTTTCCCAATCCACCTCACCTTACCTTACCCCTTACCTAACCTTACCTGACCTTACCTTACCTAACCTAACCTAACCTAACCTTACCTTACCTTACCTTACCTTACCTTACCTTACCTTACCATACCTAACCTTACCTTACCTAACCACATCTTACCTTACCTTACCTTACCTTACTTTCTAACCTAACCTCACCTTACCATACCTTACCTTACCTAACCTTACCTTACCTTACCTTACCTTAACTAACCTTGCCATACCCAACCTCATCTTACCTTACCTTCCTTTATCTTCCCTTAACTTACCTTGCCTTACCCTCACCTACCGATAATCAAGAACGAAATACCTGGATAAAATAGAAAAAAAAAAAACACATCATAACATTCGAATCATTCTCATCCTCTTCTGTTATACAAGCGAAGTGAGAAAAAAAAAAACTGCCTTACCTTGCCCTACCTTATTTAAACTAACATTATTTTATCTCCCAATAATGCAAAAACGAATTAGTAGCATAGAATAAAGATACGTTTCAACATTCATTTATTCTCATCCTCTGTAATAGAAATGAACTGAAGAAGAAAAAAGAGAACCAGCCTCCTCTTGCATTACCTTACCTAACCTTATTTAACCTTTTATTAATTAAGAATCAGCTATGTACGGCGATGTAAATAAAATAAAACCACGTCTCAACACTCCAATAACTTTCATCCTCCCCATATTTAACCTAACATTATTTTTATCTTCTAATAATGAAAAAAAAAGCCCGAATTACTAGGAGAAAATAAAGATACGTTTCAACATTCATTTATTTTCATCCTCTGTAATGGAAATGAACTGAAGAAGAAAAAAGAGAACCAGCCTCTTCTTACCGTACCTTTCCTTACCTTATTTAACCTTTTATTAATTAAGAATCAGCTGTACACGGCGATGTAAATAAAATAAAACCACGTCTCAACACTCCAATAACTTTCATCCTCTGTGATACAAACGAACTGAGGAAGGAAGAAAAAATAATCGAACCAGCCTCACCTTATCTTACGCATTCCTCACCTTTGCTCTCAATTAATTAAAAACAACGAGCGGGATTAAATAAAAGCAAAACTACACATGGACTTTAAATCTTGCTCCTCCAGCGCCGACGATCAGTGAAGAGGAGGAGAAAGGATGCGAGCGTAAAGGCGAAGGCTCATACTCTTATAAATTCCGACGCCCAAGTTCACATATTTGACAAGGCTTTCGTGGACGTTATAGGACTTTCCATGGGTAGTTTGATGACCCTGGTGGTAGTTTAACCCTTCTTCTGTACCATGAACCTAAAAAAACAGTTATTACAACCCGATTGACTATATTTTCGGGCTTTGGGAGTAGATAATATGCGAGTTGCAAGCGTCTGGCAATACCGACGAAAGTATAGATACCAGAATGAATGAGCGTGAAGGCGAAGTATAGACACGAGAATATCGCCTGAATCAAACGTAAGAGGCGCCCCGTGAGGAGAGACAAGCTTATCGGTGTTATGGAGGGGGTGGAGGAGTGATGGAGAGGGAGAGGAGGGGAGTAAAGAGAGAGGAAGAGGAGGGTGGGCAGGAGTTGGTGAGAGGGAGAGGAGGGGAGTAAAGAGAGAGGAAGAGGAGGGTGGGCAGGAGTAGGTGAGAGGGAGAGGAGGGGAGTAAAGAGAGAGGAAGAGGAGGGTGGGCAGGAGTAGGTGAGAGGGAGAGAAGTTAGGGAACAGGCTTCGTGGTTTCCTCTCTTCTTTTATATTCGTTTCTATCCTTCTCCCTTTTTTTTCGTTTTTTCTTTTTCTCCCCGTCTTCGTTCTCTCCCCTTCCCTTCCCTTCCTTTTCTTTTCTTTTCTTTTCTTTCCTTTCCTTTTTTTTCCTTTCCTTTCCTTACCTTATCTTACCTTACCTAACCTAACCTAACCTAATCTAACCTTACCCTATCTTACCTTACCTTACCTTACCTTACCTAACCTAACCTAACCTAACCTAACCTAACCTTGCCCAATCTTACCTTACCTTACTTTACCTTACCTTACCTTACCTAGCCTATAGTAACCTAACCTAACCTAACCTAACCTTGCCCTATCTTACTTTATCTTACCTTACCTAAAGTAACCTAACCTAACCTAACCTAACCTTCCCCTATCTTACCTTACCTTACCTTACCTAAAGTAACCTAACCTAACCTTGCCCTATCTTACCTTATCTTACCTTACCTTACCTTACCTTACCTAACCTAAAGTAACCTAACCTAACCTAACCTAACCTTGCCCTATCTTACCTTACCTTACCTTACCTAACCTAACCTAACCTTCCCCTATCTTACCTTACCTTACCTTACCTTACCTTACCTAACCTAAAGTAACCTAACCTAACCTAACCTTGCCCTATCTTACCTTACCTTACCTTACCTCACCTTACCTCATCTTACCTGTATTTTCATTATTTATTTGATGCTTTTTCCTTTTCCTCCACCCTTTCCCTATCTCCCTCCCTCTCCTTTCCTTTCCTTATTTGATATTTCTTCCCTGTCCTCCACCCCTTCCTCTTTCCCTCCCATTCATTTTCTTTCTTTTCCTTCACTTTCTTCTTCCCTCGTTCCCTGCTTCCCTTTCCTCTTCCCTATCTTCCACTGTTTCCTCTCTTCTCTTTCCTCCTTTTCCTCTCCTACTCTTCAATTCCTTCCTTCCTTTGCATCTGTTTATCTCCCTTTCTTTACCTTCTCCGTTATTTAGATTTCTTCAACATGCAAATTCTTTCTCCCTCGTTTTCTTTCTACGTCTCCGTTTCCCGTTTTCTTTTTAATTGGTTTCAGGCCGTTTACATATAGTTTGGAATCGCTTAAGTGGCCCATTATATTTTTTGGTTGCCCTTTCTCGCCGCGTGTGTGTGTGTGTGTGTGTGTGTGTGTGTGTGTGTGTGTGTGTGTGTGTGTGTGTGTGTGTGTGTGTGTGTGTGTGTGGTTTTGTTTGATTAAGGAGCCGTGAGTAAATGTTTGCGTCACCCTCCTCCTCCTCCTCCTCCTCCTCCTCCTCCTAAACTCCTTCCTCTCTTCCTTCCACCCTTGCTTCCTCCCTTCCACCCTTCATTCATTCCTCTCTTTCTTCGTTTCCTTCTTTCTTATTCCTTATTTCTTTTTCTTTTTTTCATTTTTCATTCATTCATTCACTTATTGTATCCTTCCTTCCTTTCTAAAGTTCTTTCTTCCTTCCTTCCTTCAGTTCTCTCTACTCCTCTATCAGCTTAACGTTTTCCTTTTTTCCTTTTTTTTCTCCGTTCCTCTTTCCTTTCCTTCCTTTTTTCCTTCTTTCTTTCCATACTTTTTTCTTTTCCTTTAATCTGTCCTTTCTCTCCCCTTCTTCTTTTTCATATTCTTTCGTCCAAATTTATATCATCTCTTCTTTCTCTTTTTCTCCTCTTTTATTTATCTTGATTTCTATTTCTCTTGTTCTTCTATTTCGTCTTCTTTTTCCTCTATTTCCTCTTCTTGTTTCTTTTTATATCCTCTCCTCTCCCTCCTCTTTATTTCCTCTCTTCTTCTTCCTCTTTATTTCCTCTCCTCTTCCTTCCCTTTATTAGTCCTTATTATTTCATTAGTCAGAAGAACGTCCCGTCTCATACATCTTTTTTTGTGTGTGTAATTGAGATGGAGATGGATGGAGAGAAGGAAGGGATGGGAGATGACGGATGGATGCTGGGACGGGTTGATGAATGGATAGGAGGATTGATAGATAGTTAGCCAGGGAGGTAGGGCGATGTGTGTGTGTGTGTGTGTGTGTGTCTGTGTGTGTGTGTGTGTGTGTGTGTGTGTGCTTGTTTTTTTCCTGCTTACAACACACACACACACACACACACACACACACACACACACACACACACGCACACTCACATACTTAACCTTGCCTTCACCCACATTCTCCCTCCATCTCTCCCTTCCTCTCCCTCCTTTCCTCCCTTTCCCTCCCCCCTTCCTCCCTCCCTCCCTCCCATCCTCCCCCTCTCATACCCCCCGCCCTCAAACACACACCCCCACCAAAAAAAAAAAAAAAAAAACATGAAAAATTTACGAGGAAAAGTTTGCATGAATGAATGAAGAAACGAGTGATATATTATTTTCTCTCTCTCTCTCTCTCTCTCTCTCTCTCTCTCTCTCTCTCTCTCTCTCTCTCTCTCTCTCTCTCTCTCTCTCTCTCTCTCTCTCTCTCTCTCTCTCTCTCTCTCTCTCTCTCTCTCTCTCTCTCTCTCTCTCTCTCTCTCTCTCTCTCTCTCTCTCTCTCTCTCTCTCTCTCTCTTTAACCTAATGGCGTGTTTTTAGCTCATTCTAGTAACCCACAATTTCCTTGCTAACGTAAAAGGGACAAAAACTTAAAGCATTTAGTAGGTGGAGGAGGAGGAGGAAGAGGAGGAGGAGGAGGAGGAGGAGGAGGAGGAGCAATGATGGGATGGTCAGGAACAGCCTTGAAGGAGCGTGTCGACAGATGGTAGGATGCAAGGGTCAGGATGCTGTTAATGGGGTCAGGAGGCGTAGGAGGAGGCCATCAACGAGGAGGAAGAAGGAGAAGAAGAAGAAGAAGAAGAAGAAGAAGAAGAAGAAGAAGAAGAAGAAGAAGAAGAAGAAGAAGAAGAAGAAGAAGAAGGAGGCAGCTGGTGTTAGAAGAAGAAGAGAAGAAGGATACATTGGAGGGATGATAATAAAAGCTAGGAGTGGTTGTGTGTGATGGGACAAGCTAAGAATGAATGGTAATAAGAAGTGGCTCGTATTGAAACTGAAGAAGCTCGGGAGAGTAAGAACAGACAGTAAGAAGGAAAAAGATTGTTAGAAAGCAAAAGCAATAGGTTAGGAGGATGAAAAACAAACAATAAGAGAAAAAGAATGGTTAGTGAGTAAATAGTGAAGGTAGAGAAGACTTAAGTATAGACAATAAGAGGAAGAAGATGGTTATTTAATGGAAGGGGTTGGAAGGACTAAGAGAAACAGTGAGAGGGAGAGATTGGCAAGTTAGTAAATGGAAGAGGTTAGAAGGAGTAAGGACGAAATGAATGAAGAGAGAGAGACAGAGCAAAGTGAAGGAAGGAGTAGATAGGAATACTTGAGAAGAAAGATGAGGAAGAGATATCAAAGAAAGAGAATTGGAGGATTTACACGAAAGAGAGAGAATTCATGCGAGAGAAGAGGGGAGCAAGAAATGAATGAAGATAGGAGAGAGGAAGAAGCAGATGAGGAAGAGAATCAAAGAAAGAGAATTGGAGGATTTGGACGCAAGAGAGAGAAGGCATAGGAGAGAAGAGGGGAGCAAGAAATGAATAAAGATAAGAGAGAGGAAGAAGTAGATAGGAATGCGTGAGAAGAAAGAGATGAGGAAGAGAATCAAAGAAAGAGAATTGGAGGATTTGGACGCAAGAGAGAGAAGGCATAGGAGAGAAGAGGGGAGCAAGAAATGAATGAAGATAAGAGAGAGGAAGAAGTAGATACGAATGCGTGAGAAGAAAGAGATGAGGAAGTGAATCAAAGAAAGAGAATTGGAGGATTTGGACGAAAGAGAGAAAATGCGCACGAAAGAAGAGAGGAGCAAAAAGTGAAGAAAGGAGAGAGACAGAGAGAAGCGAAGGATCAAAAGGAGCGCGTACGTAGGATTGCGTGATTGCGTAAGAAGTAAATGAAGATGCAAAAAAAAAAGTAGGTTGTTTGATGTTGAAACTCGCCCACAGGAACAAGGCAAGAGGCGAGGCTTTTAAATGAGGTCTTTTATTTTTATTTTTTTGCAGTATGAGCGAGGAAAGGAAGAAAAAAGATGCAGAAGAAAATGTTGGCAGAGAAAAAGTGTCAAGAGAAAAAAAGTTTGAGGGAAATAAATTTTGCCAGATGAAAATTTTAGCAGAGAAAAGCTTTGGTAGAAAAAATATAATGATTGATAGAAATAATGGCAGAAAAAAATGTTGGGAAGAGAAAAAAAAATGGCAGAAAAAAGTCAGAGAAAATGTCGTAGAAAAATCGAAAATGAAAATGTTTGGTAAAAAGTGTTAGGCAGAAAAACGTTAGATATAAAAAAATGTTGCTTGAAAAAAAGAAAAGAAAAAAAAATCCCCGAAAAATTAAGAAAAAAAATCTCATTCGTTTTGCAAATATTCTCAAAAACAAACAAACAAACAAAAAAAAAACAAGTAAAAGAAGAAGAAAAAGGAACGGTATTTGTATGAGAGAAAACGAAGAGAAGAAGAAGAAGAAGAAGAAGAAGAAGAAGAAGAAGAAGAAGAAGAAGAAGAAGAAGAAAAGAAGGAGAAGAGGAGGAGGCACCCCCCCCAAAAAAAAAAAAAAAAAAAGCAGAAACAACAAGAAGAGGCAACAATATTTGAATGAGAGAAAACGAAGAGAAGGAAGAAGAGGAAGAAGAAGAAGAAGAAAAAGAAAAAGAAAAAGAAAAAGAAGAAGAAGAGGAGGCAGAAAAGAGACAAACAAGAAGAAGACACACACACACACACACACACACACACACACACACACACACACACACACACACACACACACACACACACACCAACTAAAACAAACAAACAAACAAACAAACAGACACAGACACAACACCCCACAGAACGCCACAACGAGAACGAGGCGGCGCAAGAAAAATTAATAAGAACCTCAAGATCGACGTTGATTAAGAGTTGATTAATGGCGCAGGTAAAAAAAAGTAGAAAATTGGGCGAGTGGGAGGGACAACTATGGCTTTTTTTTTCCTCTGTTGTCAAGGTTTATTTAGCCACCCTCCAGCCAGCTTATTTGTCCTATTGGTGAGTTGAGGTCAAGGACGAAGGTGGTGGAGGCTGCTTGAGGAGGAGGAGGAGGAGGAGGTGAGGAGGAGAGACGGGAGAGGAGAGGAGAGGAGAGGAGGAGGAAAGAAGATAAGAAAAGAGAAGAGAACAAGAGAAGATAAGAGAAAAGAAAGGAAAGAGAAGAACAGAGGAGAAGGTGATATTAGCAGTTATAGAAAAGAGGAAACGATTACAGCTGTGTAGAAGGAAACAAGAAGAAGAAAAGGAAGAAGATGAAGATTAGTAAGGTCAAGAAGAGGAAGAAGAGGGAGAGGGTAAAGAAGAAAAAAAGAAGAAGAAACAGAGATAAAGATGAAGAAAAAAGAAGACCTCCATGATTACTTAAAGAGCAAAAGCGGTCATGGCCAAGAAAAAAGTGGAGGAGGAGGAGGAAGAGGAAGACGAAGACGAAGAGAGTAGGAGGAGGAGGAGAATAAGAATAAGAAGGCGTAGAAGAAGTAGCTGGATTTGAATGAAAGAAGACGAAACAGAGGAGGAGGAAGAAAAGGAGGAGGATAATGGGAAGAAGAAAAATAAAACAAAAGAACGTAGACATATACTTAACCCTAGAACGAAGAAAACGAAGAAAAAAGTGAAAGGGAGGAGGGTAAAGAGAAGACAGAGAAGAAAAAAAGAACTTGAATGATTAGAATGAAAGAAGATGAACAGAAGGAAGAAAAGGAGAAGAGGAGGAAGAAAAAGGAAGCAAAGAAGAACAGGCGTTAGTCAACTCTTAACGAAGGGAAAGAAAGAAAAAAAAGAGAAAATGTGGAGAAGACACAAGACGAAGAAAAGGAGGAAGAAGAAGAAAAAGGAGAATTAAAAGGAAGAAAACAACAAAGAGTATAGTTAACTAGAATCAAGGGAAAATGAAGAAAAAAATGAGAATAGAGAGAAAATGAGAGTATTGAAAAGAAGATGGAGAAGAAGACAAAACGAAGAAAAGGAGGCAGAAGAAGAAAAGGAGAAGCAAAAGGAAGAAAACAAGAAATAGCATATAATCAACTAAAATCAAGGAAAAATGAAGAAAAAAAAAAGAGAAAAAAATGAGGAGAATAGAGAGAAGACTTAAGCATAGCAACATAGGCGTCGACAACTCAGGACCTGTTTTCTCTCTTAACGACTTTATCAACTTCGGTAATCTAGTAAATCACTTCGCGGGTTTTCTCTCCAGTAGACAAGGAGAGAAGATAATGATGATGATGATGATAAAGGATGTGGAGGAGGAGGAAGAGGAGTAGGTTGTGGAGGAGGCGGCGAAGATGAAGGAGGAGGAGGAGGAGGCTAACAAGGAGGTGAAAGAAGACGATGAAAAAGTAGAGGAAAGAAAAAGAACAAGAATATGAGTAAGGATGAAGGATGAAAGGCAGGACGAGGTAAAGGAAGAAGACGATGAAGAAGAAGAAGAAGACGATGAAGAAGAAGAAGAAGAAGAAGAAAACGAACAAGAGAAAGATAATGAAAGATCAAGAAGGATATGGAGGAGGACGAATAAGTAGATGAAGAAAAGAAGAACAATAGAAAAAGAGGAGAAAAAAAGAACAAGGAGAATGTGGAGAGAAAAACGAAGACGAAAAAGAAGAATTGCATGAAGAAAACGAGGAAAAGCAAAGGAAAAAGGAAAATGTGGAGGACGAAGAAGACGAGGAAGAAGTGCTTGAAGAAAACGAGGAAAAGCAAAGGAAAAAAGGAAAACGTGGAGGACGAAGAAGACGAAAAAGAAGAAGTGCTTGAAGAAAATGAGGAAAAGCAAAGGAAAAAGGAGAATGAGGAGGACAAAGAAGACGAAGAAGAAGAAGTGCTTGAAGAAAACGAGGAAAAGAAAAGGAACAAGGAAAATGTGGAGGACGAAGAAGACGAAGAAGAAAAGGAGATAAGAGAAGAAAAGGAACAAGGAGAAAATGAGGAGGAGAACGAAGAAGACGAAGCAGAACAAAAAAAAATAGATGAAAACAAGAACCAAATAAAATGAAAAAACAAACAAACAATGAGAAAGTGGAGGAGGAAGACGAAGAAGAAAATCAAGAACCAGATGAAGAAAAACAAGAACAAGAAGAGATTAAAGAGGATGAGGACGAGTAGAAAAAGAGGAAGGAGAGACGGAATGGATATCAAGTAACCGTGACTGTCCTTGTCGAAGTTTACATTGCCCGAGCTAACAGTAAACAGCGACTTTAGTGTTTGCAGGGTACTGGGGACGCGGCGGGGCACTGGGCGAGGGTGAAGGAGGGAGAGGCGAGGCGAAAGATAAGTAAAAAAAAAAAAAAAACATTTGAAACATTTTATTATCCCTTTATACAATTATGTATTTACAAAAATTTTGTAGTGCAGGGAGCCCAGAAGAAGAAGAAGAAGAAGAAGAAGAAGAAGAAGAAGAAGGAGAGGAAGCAAAATCAGAAGCAGAAGCAGAAGAAGGAGCAGAAGAAGCAGAAGAAGAAGTAGAAGAAGAAGAAAATGAAGGAGAAGAAAATGAAGAAGAAGAAGAAGAACCGGAGAGCGAATGAAGAAGAGACGGAGAGGGAATGAGGAAGAGGAAGAAGAGAAGAGAAGGAGAGGGAATGAGGAAGAGAAAAAAGTAACGGAGAGGGAGTGGAAAGAGGAAGGAAAAAGGAAGAGGAAATGAAGAAGAGGAGGAAGAGACGGAGACGGAGAGGAAGTGAAAAAGAGGAAGAAGAGGAGACGGAGAGGGAATAAAGAAGAGGAAAAGAAGAGACGGAAAGGGGATAAAGAAGAGGAAGAGGACACAGAAAGGGAAGGCGAGGTGATATGAGCCTGGCGAACAGTCAGCGGGATTCGAAGTGGGCGGGGCTGGCTGGGGCGGGTCGGACTGGGGCGGGTCGGACTGGGGCGGGTCGGGCTTGGTCGGGTCGGGTCGGGCTGGGTCGGAGCGAGGCGGGACGGGGCGGGTGTATTTGGGTTGCAAGAGGTACAAGTTAAGCTTCACTATTAAGTCCAGCTCACGAAAATAGCCACTTAGGCGTAACTTATGTGGTCTCAAGCGCAGCCTCGAGGGGGCAATAGGAGGCGTATATGATAATTTTGTATCTTGCCCTGACCGAGATGATTTATTTTTACTTTTTTCAAATTTTTTCTCATTTTTAGTTGTTTTTATTTTTATTTTTCTGCCTTTTTTTCATTTTACGTGATTTTTTTCTGACTTTTTTTCATTTTTACGTGTTTTTATGTATTTTTTTCTGCCTTTTTTTCATTTTTACGTGATTTTTTTCAGATTTTTTTTCATTTTACGTGTTTTTATGTATTTTTTCTGCCTTTTTTTCATTTTTACGTGATTTTTTTCAGATTTTTTTTCATTTTTACGTTTTTATATATTTTTTCTGCCTTTTTTTTAATTCTTACGTGATTTTTTTTCTGATTTTTTTCATTTTTACGTGTTTTTATATATATTTTTTCTGCCTTTTTTTTCATTTTACGTGATTTTTCTGATTTTTTTCATTTTTACGTGTTTTTATGTATTTTTTCTGCCTTTTTTCATTTTTACGTGATTTTTTCTGATTTTTTTTTCGTTTTTACGTGTTTTTATATATTTTTTCTGCCTTTTTTTTATTTTACGTGATTTTTTCTGTCTTTTTAATTTTTATGTGTTTTTATATACTTTTTCTGTCTCTTTTTCACTTTTACGTCAGATCGTACAAGTTTTCTGAATTACGGCAAAGCTAAAAATATGAAAACGAAAAAAGTGGATAGAAATTAGACAAAAAAAGACAAAAAAAAAATAATCATGCGCATTGAAGAGGAAGCAAAAAAGCCTATATTTTGACCACTTATTTCTTGCGTTCTGGGTCTGATATAACCTGACTTTCGTGTCTTACTCAATGAATATAAAAATAAACGCCTTTAGAATATGCCGCGGAGGGATAGCGAGGCAGATTTACACGGGATTTTATGAAGTTATTTTGGAGTTAACTCGCGAGGTAATTTTCTGGAGGATAACAATAGAAGCATTTTCTCTCTCTCTCTCTCTCTCTCTCTCTCTCTCTCTCTCTCTCTCTCTCTCTCAACCCACCCCCATTCATGTGTCTCGCGAGTTTTGTGGTAATCATCTTGTAATCCTCGGGGCGTGAGAGGGACGGCGCTTGAATGCTCTCCGGCGGGCCATGGCGGCAGGATTTGCAAGTTAAATGTTCCTAAATGTTTTCAGAATGCCTCGTTAGTCACGGCGGGGGCAGGGGCGGCAGCGCTTTAAACACGGCGGAGAGTGTGGCGGAGGCTGTGGCTGTGGTGGAGGCTGGTGGTGATGGTAGTGGTGGTGGAGACGGGTGGAAGTGGTGGTGACGGTGGTGGTGGAGAGTGTGGCGGAGGCTGAGGCGGCTGTGGAGTCTGGTGGTGGTTGTAGTGGAGACTGGTGGAAGTGGTGGTGGAGATCAAGGTTTTAGGGTAGCCAGGTAGTTAAATAGTTAGTTTAATAGCAGTAAGTAGCGTTCTTTTTTTTTTCAATATTGTTTTTTTTTTTTTTACGCCCTTGCACTGTCTCCTCTGCTGTAAAAAAAAAAAAGTTAGAGTTAGCTGGTTAGATGTTTAGTTAGATAGTTAAATAATTAGTGAATCAGTTTTTTTTTCATTATTTTGTGTTTTTATCATTTTTGTTGTGTTGATCCTGTTTTTTTATATTATCCATTTTTTTGTCTTAGTTACATTTTATCTTTTTTTCTGTTTTTTTTTATTTTTATATCATTCATTTTGCGGTGTTCTGTGGTGGTCTGGATGAGCCTCTTTCTCCCCCATAAAAGACACCCATGATTTGGTTGATGTTGATGTTAGGGGCGAAAAGTTGATGATGTGTGTTTGTATTTTATTACCTTACCTTACCTTACATCACCTCACCTCACCTTAGATTACCTTCTCTTACCTTAACTTACCTTACCTTACCGTACCTTACCTTACCTTTACTTACCTCATCACACCTTACACTACCTTACTTTACCTTACCTTACTTTACCTCACCTTAGATTACCTTCTCTTACCTTATTTTACCTTAACTTACCTTACATTACTTTACATTACCTAACCTTACCTTACCTTACCTTACCTTACCTTACCTTACCTTACCTTACCTTTACTTACCTCATCACACCTTGCACTACCTTACCTTACCTTACCTTACCTCACCTTAGATTACCTTCTCTTACCTTATCTTACTTTAAATTACCTTACATTACTTTACATTACCTAATCTTACCTTACCTTACCTTACCTTACCTCACCTTATTTTACCTTACCTTACCTCACCTCACTTCACCTTGCCCTACACCTTACCTGGCCTGCACTAGCTCCACGTAAACACGATCACACCTGCAATTAAAGCCCGTGATGTATACCGGTAGATTATAGCAGCGTGGCGTAGCGTCGAATTATAGCCCCTGTTACCTGCCCGCCAATTGCATCAGGTCTTGCCGCTGTAATTGTGTGCTAATCTCACCTGGATGACCTGAGCACACCTGCGGACTGATTCGTAAGGTGTCTGAGGGGGGGGGGGGAGAGGGAGTGTGTGTGTGTGTGTGTGTGTGTGTGTGTGTGTGTGTGTGCAGCGAATACGGAGTGGAAAAAGAGGGAGAAAGAGGGAATTAAGAGAGAGAGAGAGAGAGAGAGAGAGAGAGAGAGAGAGAGAGA
>NC_066563.1:11149129-11161629 GCF_024679095.1 Eriocheir sinensis
TTTCTTTTCCCTCTCCCCGTTAGTGTTGGGGAGGATATCTTGAGGAGGGGAGGAAAATGGGGAGGCGAGGGGGGAAGGAGGGGATGATAGGGATGCAAGGATATGGTAGTTGACTGACCCTTGGAAGAGGAAAAAAAGAGAAAACTGAAAAGGAAAAGAAAAGGAAGAGGAAGAGGAAGAGGAAGAGGAAAAGGAAGAGGAAATGAATGAGAGAGAGAGAGAGAGAGAAGAGGGAACACCAGAAATTTACTACTACTACTACTACTTCTACTACTACTTCTACTACTACTACTACTACTACTACTACTACTACTACTACTACTACTATCACCACCACCATCACAACCACCACCATCACCCCCACCCTAAAAAATTCCACATCCTCCTTCAATAATTCTTCCTCTGTTGTAGAATCGGATCCTATGTCTCTAATTCTCAAGTGGAACCAGATTCTGAGCCTCACCCCATCCCTGAACGCCCATATCCTTTCCCTCCTTTTCCTTGATCCCCTCTTCTTATCCTTCTTTACTCCATCCTCTTTTCTCATCTTTAGTCTTCTCTTTATCGTCCTCTTTCCTCATCTACTTTCTTTCTTTTATACCGCGACTTTCATAATAAAAAAGAAAATAAGAAAATTCATTGCCGGTATTACTTCATTCTTTACCAACCTCATGTTCAACTTCAATCATTTTTCTTTAGTCTTTCCTTCGTTATCCTCCTTCCTCATCTCCTTTCTTTCCTTTATTATGCGTCTTTCATCACCAAAAGGAAAGTAAGAAATCCTTTTGGCAATGTTAGCCTACTTAATCCTTTTCCAACCTTTTGTACTACCTCAATCCTCTATCTTTAATCTTTATCCTCTTTCCTCATCTCCTTTCTTTCCTATATTTCACGTCTTTCATCACCAAAAAGTAAATAAGAGAACCCCTTTGCCAGTATTTCTTCATCTTTTTCCAACTTCTTGCTCTACTTTAACTCTCTCTCTCTCTCTCTCTCTCTCTCTCTCTCTCTCTCTCTCTCTCTCTCTCTCTCTCTCTCTGTGTGTGTGTGTCCCCCCCACCTCTTTTCCGCTCTCTCCCTCCCTCTCCTCTCTCTTCGTTCCCTCTCACTCCACCCCGTTTTCTTTCTCCTTCCAGTCCACTGTCTCATTCCTCTCCCAAGTGGACCTGCCCCAACCCGTCTCTCATTCTGAACGTGACTTGTATCTGTGGTTTTCTGACAGCTTATGAAATAGAACCCTGCCACCTACAGCACCCACCACCACCACCACCTCTACTACCACTACGACCACTACAACCAGCATCACCAAAATCATCTCCAACACCACTACCATCCTTCTCTTCCTCCTCCTCCTCGACCACCACCTTCCACCACCACCACGGCCGGAGCGAGAGGGAAAGTAAATTAATCTTGTTTGGTGGAGAAATAATTAAAACACTGACAGCTTCGTTATTACTGGCGGCGGTTAAGCGGGAAGCTGTGTACATTGCTTGTTGTTGTGAGATGGTGTTAGTGGTTGTTGTTGTTTTGGTGGTAGTAGTAGTAGTAGTAGTGGTAGTGGTGGTGGTAGTGGTGGTGACAGTATTAGTAAAGGTAGTAATATTAGTAGTAAAAATAAAAAGCATTTAGAGTGAGATTTATATGTTATTTGTAGGCAAGCACATAAACATTTCAAGATGCGATCACACACACACACACACACACACACACACACACACGTAGCAGAGGTCAGGGCTGATCCTCTCGCCTCGCCGTGTTAATTGCAGTCTCGACACACCACTTGAGACGAGAGGGCTTCTTCTTCTTCTTCTTCTTTTACTTTTTCGTCTTCTTCTTCTTCTTCTTCGTCTTCTTCTTCTTCTTCTTCTTCTTCTTCTTCTTCTTCTTCTTCTTCTTCTTCTTCTTCGTCTTCGTCTTCGTCTTCGTCTTCGTCTTCTTCTTCTTCTTCTTCTTCTTCTTCTTCTTCTTCTTCTTCTTCTTCTTCTTCTTCTTCTTCGTCCTCTTCTTCTTCTTCTTCTTTACTCCTCCATAACTCGTACCTCATTACATACTTAACATTTTTATAACCATTCTTTTCTTAAACATTTTCGTACTTTTTTTACCTCATTCAATTTTTTCTCCTCCTCCTCCTCCTCCTCGCTCTCCTTGCCCTGCTCCTGCTCCTCCTCCTCCTCCTCCTATTACTCCTTCACCTAATACATCCTCACGCAAGCAGCTGCAGCCAGGGGTAAAAAAAACGAAGCGCAATCAAACATCCACTTAACCACGTCCATTTTACTCGCCTGCTTAGATTTGTCTCACGGCTGCAATTATATTTTCGCAAAGAAGAGAAGGAATGACAAATAGACCGGTAAATATGCGAAGGGATAGATGTACATTTTTTTTTTTTCTCTTTTATTGTTTGTTTATTTTAGCTTCTCGCTTCTGAGGTGTGCGAACGATGTTGTGATGATTATATTTTGAGTTTCTCTTTTAATTTTATGTGAATCTTAGTTTTTCTTTTTGTTTTGTTTTCTACGTGTATTTTTTGTACCTGTTTTTTTTTCTTACAATATTCGTTTTTGTATTTTTTTGCTATTTCTTTCGTTATATGTTTTTATTTACATATTTTTTCTTGCAAGTCTTCTTTTTTATTGTTTTAATGATTTTCTCTCAGTTTTAGGATTCCTTGAAAAAATTTAAAACATCAATGAGATTTTTTGTTTATGGTCACTGATATTTTTCTTTCGTAACTGATTTATTTCTTATTTGTTTTCTTTCACTAACATTTTTTTCTGTGCAGAATTATTAATTTTCTTTCATGGTCACTAATAATTTTTTCTTTGGTAACTGATTTCACTTTTTTTTTCGCATTAGTATCTCCTTTATTTTTTCCTGTCATGGTTGGGTGCGTGATTATCCTTGTTCATTTTTCTGTTATCGTAAATATCGTAAATCGGGTGTTGTTTGTAATCTTCATTTTAACATGCTCACCAACCTTACTTTTTTCCTATTGCCACTGACGCTTATTTTTCCCTTTGTGTCTATGTTTATTTTCCTCCTTCACGGCTCAGTGCTTCTTCTTTTTTCCCTCCGTGATTGTATCTGGTTTTCTTTTTCAATCGGGTATATATTTTTTCTTTTTTCATATGCCCAGCAACTCATTTTTTTCCTTGTCCAGTGTGCGTATCTCTTTTTATTCTCCTCTTCATGGTTGAGTGATTCTTTATATATTTTTTTCTCTGTGATCATATCTTCTCTTTTTTTAGTCTGTCCTATTTTCAATCTGGTATCTGTATTTTTCCTTTTCATATCCCGCTTACTCATTTTTTCCTTGTCCAGTGTGCGTATCTCTTTTTATTCTCCTCTTCATGGTTGAGTGATTCTTTATATATTTTTTTCTCTGATCATATCTTCTCTTTTTTTAGTCTGTCCTATTTTCAATCTGGCATCTGTATTTTTCCTTTTCATATCCCGCTTACTCATTTTTTCCTTGTCCAGTGTGCGTATCTCTTTTTATTCTCCTCTTCATGGTTGAGTGATTCTTTATATTTTTTTGTGTGATCATATCTTCTTTTATTTTTTTAGTCTATCTCTCCTTTATAATATACCCACTAACCTCATTTTGTCGTCCTTTAGCTTGCATATCCGTAGTTTTTCTTCCTCTTCATGGTTGAGTTGTATCTTTTTTTTTTTTTCACTGTGGTCATATTTACTTTTTCTGTCATGGTTATTTTTTTCATTCACTCTTATTTTCTTTTTATTATACCTACAACGCTTTTTTTCCCCTTTATTCTGCGTATGTGTAGTTTACTTTCTCCCTTTAATTGATGAGTGGCCTCCTATTTTTTTTTCCCTGATATCACATCTACTTTTTTTTCGGTCTATCTTATTTTCTTTTTAATGTACTCAGCAAACCTTATTTTTTTCCTTTATTCTACGTATCTTCATTTTCTCTTTTAATGGTTGAGTGGCTTCCTATTTTTTTTCCCTGTTATCACATCTACTTTTTTTTCGGTCTATCTTATTTTTTTTTTAATATACTCAGCAAACGTTATTTTTTTCCTTTATTCTGCGTATGTGTAGTTCATTTTCTTTCTCTCATGGCTTAATAACTTCCTACTTTTTTCTCGGTTATTACATCTGTTTTTTTCAGTCCATCTCATTTTCTTTTTAATATACTCAGCAAACCTTATTTTTTCCCTTTATTCTACGCATCTTCATTTTCTCCCTTTAATGGTTGAGTGGCTTCCTACTTTTTTTTTTTTTTTTTTTACATTTTGTTTGGTCTGTCTCATTTTCTTTTTAATATACTCAGCAAACGTTATTTTTTTCCTTTATTCTGCGTATGTGTAGTTCATTTTCACTCTTTCATGGCTGAGTGACTCCTTACTTTTTTTCTCTGCAATTATACCTTCTTTTTTTTCGGTCTATCTTATTCACTTTTTAATATACTCAACAAACCTTATTTTTCTCCTCTAGTGTGCGCACAAGAATTCGCCATCCATTTTCCCCCTTTCACGGCTGAGTGCCTTCCGGTTATATTTAGTTAAGTGCTATCTATTTCTTTCTTAATATAGCCAACCAACTTTTTATCTCCAGTGTGTATATGCTTTCCTTTTTTCTTCACCTTCATGCCTGAGCGCTTTCTTGTTGTTGATGTTATTGTTGTTTTGCAGTGGAGGCGTTGGCCCACTCGTTCTGCCTCAGTGGTTGTTTTCTCTCCTTGTATTGGCAGGTTGAGGCTGTTTACGGATAGGTGTGTGGGAGGGAGGGAGAGAAAGTGGAGCAGAAGGAGGAGGAGGAGGAGGAGGAGGCGTTCAAGGAGTAGGAGGAGAAGTTGGAGAAGTAAAATAAGGATGCTGTGGAGGTTGAGGAGAAGGATGATGAATAAGAGTATTAAGTAATAAGATTGTAATAATGTAGGGAAAATAAAGCATGGGAAAGAGAAAAGAAGTAAAAGAAGAAACTAATGACGACGAAGAAGAAGAAGAAGAAGAAAAAGAAAAAGAAAAAGAAAAAGAAAAAGAAAAAGAGGAAGAGGAAGAAGAAGAAGGAAAAAAAGAAGAAAAATAAAAATAAAAATAAAAAGAAGAAGAAGAAAAAGAAGAAGAATTAGAAGAAAAAGAATTACAAGAAGAAAAATTCAAGTCTCAAGTATTATGTTGATGAAAGGTGAGACAGAGGGTGCATTATCAGACCCGAAGGTGAAACATATCCTGGCTTTCTACCGCAACCAGCACATTTTGTCAGTCATCATCATCATCAGCAGCCATTACAACAGCCATTTTTAAGTTGTGTAATTCCTGCAGAAACGCACATACAAATCGTCGTCATGTCAAGTCGTCGAGCAGACAAACTTCCCTCACTGCTCTCTACAATATTCCACAATTCCTGGTTCGGTTTCACTTCGGTTTCGTATATTATCGCTTTTTTTTTTCCTTCCTCGTGTAAAAGTTTTCACTCCAGACTCAACGAGTGTGTGATTTGTGGCCGATAGCGAGTTCCTGACGCGGAGCCGAAGTGAGGAATGGCCTGAATGCTTCACTGAGACGGAGCCGAGACGAATCCTCCGGTGGGTCTCGCTCGTCCGTGGCTAATCCCTAATTGTCCTTTACGGCCGCGAAGAAAGACGTACGATGGTGCTGTACTGGAAGGGCTGTCTCTGACACCCTCCGCGTGGTTCTACCAATAGGGCTTATCCGCCACAGAATGAAGGCAGATCAAAACTAGGGGATAAAACTTGCTCATGCAGAAAAATTAAAAGTATGGGAAGTATTTGATCTCACCCACTACAGACTCAAGGGATAATGTGTCGGAGATGAGCACTGAGGCCACGCCCAGCTCTTTTTTTTAGCTGCCTGCCTGGGCCCCGATTCTCAGACGCTTTCGGCTTTCTCAACAATTGTTTTCAAAGGCCACGAAGGAGATTAGTCGGATTCTCATGAGTACTTTTTCACACTCATGGTGCAGAAGGCATCTCAAACTATCATACAGTACATAAAACTACCCATGGCAATACCCACAATTTCTACGTAAGCTCAAACTTTCCATCTTGTGTTTGGTTACTCTAGTCTTTCAGCGTTCATTCCCTTTCTATGTATGGTCGAAGTGGTCCAGTCATCATCTCTGCACTTATAATTTTAGCCTCCCTGTGTTTAATTAAAATTTTCTCACCTTCGCATTTCAACGATAATTTTTTTTTATTTCAAGCTCCAGTCACTTTTTTTGTCCACGTAATGTGCTGAGTCGTCGTTTCAATCACTCTTGCAGACCTCTCATATAAGCTTACCTGGATTTTTTACCTGGAACCTATTAGTGTTTAATTTTCTACCTCCTATCTCGGTTACATTGTCAGTCGAGTCCAAATTGATAGGCCAGCTCATTTCAATCACTCCTTCGTTCTGTCCACACTTTCACATCTGTCCACACGTTTCTCCCGTACCTGGATTTCTTACCTCATGAGTTAGCCTTTCAGCGTTACTGTTCTTGCTTCATTTTCCAGGTACCTCGTTATTCCTGTTTCGTTATAATTGTTACTTGGTTCACTTATTCACACCTGCCAACGAAGTACATTTATCTCCTGCACTTCAGTTCTTTACGCCTCGAGCATATCAGCGTTACTATTCTTGCTTCAGTTTCCAGTTACCTCGTTATTTTTGTTTCGTCATATTTGTTCACTTTTTCACATCTGCCAACGAAGTACATTTATCTCCTGCACTTCAGTTCTTTACGCCTCGAGCATATCAGCGTTACTATTCTTGCTTCAGTTTCCAGTTACCTCGTTATTTTTGTTTCGTCATATTTGTTCACTTTTTCACATCTGCCAACGAAGTACATTTATCTCCTGCACTTCAGTTCTTTATACTTCGAGCATATCAGCGTGACCTTTCTTTTGCTTCTTAGTCCTCCAATCACTTCCTTATTCTTGTCCACATTCTACACTTAGTCATTATTTCTTAACTCTTCTTCAGTAATATTTCAGTCATAGACGAAGTTTACGCTTATTGAGTATTGAATAGGGCTAAGAGATTGACAGTAGCTCACCAGTCAATTACACCTGCCTTTTTTTACCTACCAAATACGCCTGCCTTTCACACCTGTCTACGTCTTACTTCTCCATTTTGTCATCTGAGTTTATTATTTTAAACCCACATTCTCGTTATGATGTAGTGTGATGTTTTCCTTTCCTCTCATCATCATCATCATCTTGTTCTTCTTTCTTCTTTTCCAAACCTCTCTGCATGCCGTTCGTCACGTGCCCAACTCTCATGGACCTTATTTTTTTTGCTCCCGTGTCTTCGGATCATTTTTGTAGATGTTTGCCTCTTAATTTCCTGCCGTGTTTGGCGAGAAAGTAATTGTGGAGTATTAGGTAACGGCTGCTGTGCTCTCCTTTTTTTGGTAGTGTACGTGTTATTGCAGATACATTCCATTTCTCTCTCTCTCTCTCTCTCTCTCTCTCTCTCTCTCTCTCTCTCTCTCTCTCTCTCTCTCTCTCTCTCTCTCTCTCTCTCTCGTCGTTCTTCTTTTGTTTCATGTTTTTCTTTACTTTTTTATCTTTTTCCTTTCTTCCTTTTTCTTTAAATCTCCTTGTTCTTTTATTCTTGTTCTTTTTTTCTTGTTATAGTTCTTCATGTTCTTGTTCTTCTTTTTCTTTTTCATTCCTCCTCCTCCTCCTCTCGTCCTCGTCCTTGTCCTCGCATCCCTTACCTGGATCAAAGCGTGCAGGTGTTATCAGCAGCCGCATTAATTACAGGTGACGTAATCCACCCAGAACTAATAAGATTGAACCCTATGTACACCTTGGCCAGGTAAGACCCACTGCGTCCCCTTCTTCCCCCCCTCCCGCTCCCTCCCTCTCCCCCTCCCCCCTTCTTCCCCCCTCCCTCTCTCCCCCTCGACCCCCCTTTCATGGCTGGCTGACTTAATTCTTGGCTCCTCTAAATCAAAACACAATCTAAATTAAAACAGCGTAAATTAAAACACACACACACACACACACACACACACACACACACACACACACACACACACACACACACACACACACACACACACACACACACACACACACACACACACACACACACACACACACACACACACACACACACACACACACACACACACACACACTTGTTGATATTATTTTTTTTTTTTTTATTATTTTTTTTTTCTTTTTCTTTCTTTATTATTTATTTATTTAGGGAGAGAGAAGGTCGAGGTTAAGGGGTGTGTTGGAGGTAGAAAGAGGGGAGAGAGTAGAGAGGGAAAGAAAGAGAAGGAGAGGGAGGAGGAGTTCGAGAAGAAAGAGAATGGGAGAGAGAATGAAGGGAGAGAAAGAGAAAGGAAGTGGAGGAGGAAGAAGAGTAGGAGGAGGTGGAAGGAGTGGGGGTCAGCTGCTTACCTTGTCCGTCACGCCACGCTGCTTCCTAGAGGTCACGTGTGCTGAGACTCCCTTGTCGCCCAGGTCAGGGGGGAAGGGAGGGAGGGAGGGCGAGGAAAAGAACGATGACTGTGGTGTGTGTAGGACGGTGTGGGGTACATGGAAGGAAGAAAGGGAGGAGGAAAGAATAGGAAGAAAAACGATGTGTAAGGAAGGATGAAGAAGAAAGGGAAAGAGGAAGGAGAGAGAAAAAGAAGGAAAAGAAAGAAGGAAGGAAAAAAGAGGGGGATATGTTTTTTATCAAGGGAAAGGAGGTAGGACGGGAAGGAGGAAAATGAGAAAGGGAGGAAAGAAGGAAGTGGAAAGAGGAGTTTATCAGAGGGAGGGATTTTGTAGAGGAGCGTATGGAGGAAGGGGGAGAAAGCGGTAGGAAGAAAGAAAGAGTAAAATGGAGGAAGGAAAGAAGGGCGGAGAGGAGAGTGAATTCGTCTTGATCATGGTTCGTGTGGGTGAGTGCTGGACCATCTCATATCGCCGGACGTACCCTGGCAGCGCATTGTGACCGCCCTATAGCTCCGGTGTTCGCCCTCTGCCTGGTCCTGTCCCGTCCCAAACTCGGTACGGTCACTCACACTAACACGGCCAGCTCTTGTTTTTTTTTTTTTTTTAGCCCCGATGGGGTTCTAGGAGGCAAGTCAGATGATTTTCAGAAGAACGGACATCTAACTAACCCACTAAAATCTCTTACGATCTCTCTCCCTCCCTCCCTCCATACACCTTCGATAAAAACATACTCCCTTTTATCTCCCTTTCTTACCCTGATCACGAATTCACTCTCCTCTGCACCCTTCCTCCCTTCCTTTCTCCTTTTCCTCCATCCTTCCTTCCTACTTCTATTTCTGCTCTTTTCTGCCTCTTTCCGCCTTCTGTCTCTTGTGTTCAGGGGAGATTATTTTTTTAGGATAGCGAGGAAGAAGGAAGGGCAGGGAGATGGGAAGGAGGGGAAGTGAGTGATGAAGGAAAGTTGAAAGGGAGAGTTCTCAAGTCCGTCGTGATATTGATACTGTTCCAGCCTCAAAGACAAGTCCGCTAAGAAGTCTGACTCATCTTTGCAACGTTTCAGTGTTTCCTTGATGGTTGTTTTCTTCGGGCATTTGGTCTAATCTTAACAAACATTCAAAACTGACACTTTTTTTGGCCTCGTTCTGTTTTCTCCGCTAAGAAGCCTGACTCATCTTTGTAACGTTTCAGTCTTTCTTTGATGGTTGTTTTCTTCGGTCATTTGGTCTAATCTTAACAAACATTCAAAACTGACACTTTTTTTGGCCTCGTTCTGTTTTCTTTACAGGCGCAGGATATAGCGGGCTTTGTTTTTATTTCTGCCCTTGAACTGCTTCCTTTACTCTAAAAAAACAAGACTCATAGAGGAGATATTCAATGGTTTCCTTTGATTTTGAACCTTATTTCCTGTCCTGATACCCTCCTCTTGAACGAATTTAAGTCGTAGGCAGTAAGAAATACAGATGAAGTAAGATTGTTCCAGAGTTTACCAGCGTAAGGAATGAAAGAGTGAAGATGCTGGTTAACTCGTGCGTAAGGGATGAAGATGACGGAAAATGACACAGAGAAAATGGAAATACACTAAATAAGACAAAGTGAAAAAGAAGTCGTGTTCTGAACGAGTCACTGAAGCTGCCTGCCAACGCCCAACCCGTCCAGAATCACACCCACCCAAACACACACACACACACACACACACACACACACACAGACATGCACTTACACACACACGTCAACTTTTTTTTCATTCAGTGACGGAAAGGAAAAAGGTCGTTAGATTAAATTTATGCACGTCCTCCTCTCTCTTTTTGTCGCATGCCTTTCTGGGTGAGTCTCTCCTTCCATTTCCTCGGTTCCAAATGCATATATATATCTTTTATCCCTCCTTCTCTCGCGCTCTCTCTCTCTCTCTCTCTCTCTCTCTCTCTCTCTCTCTCTCTCTCTCTCTCTCTCTCTCTCTCTCTCTCTCTCTCTCTCTCTCCTGTGGTTCTTTATTTCTCTGTCTTCCGTTTTCTGTGGCTTCGTGATGATGATGGTGGTTGTGTTTGAGTCTTTAACGTCACCTCTCTTTCCTTCTTTCCTCTTTTATTCCTCTTTTTTTCATGAGATTCAATGGCCTTCCCTTTTTCCCTTTTCTTCCCATTTTCTTTAGTTTCCGTCATGATGGTGGTTGTGGTGGTGATGGTGATGGTGATGGATGTAAATATTGCGTTATCATCAGTCCAGTCATCATCCAGTCACCATCAGTCATTTTTTTTTATCCCCTTTGTTTTAACGGTCATCTTTCTCTTTTCCACTAACCCGAATTTCCATCATGGCGGTTTTTGTCTCTTTTCCACTAACCCGAATTTCCATCATGGCGGTTTTTGTCTCTTTTTCCACTAACCCGAATTTCCATCATGGCGGTTTTTATGTTTCTTTTCCACTAACCCGAATTTCCATCATGGCGGTTTTTATGGTGATGGTGGTGAGTGTATATATTGTTATTACTCCACGTGTATATATTGGCATTACTCCTGTTATCTCTATTTCATTTACTAGTTTTACCTTTCGTCATTAAGTCTTTTAGTATTCAATCCTTATCTTTAGTGTTTGCCTTTTAGTAATTTATTCTTCTGTTTATCTTTTCGTCATTTGATTCAACGGCTGCCCTGCTTTTTCTTCCTCTTCTTCCCTTTCTGTCTTAAGTCTCCGCAATGGTGTTAATGGTAGTGTCTGTTTTGTGTTTGTACGTATAATGCCTTACCGGTCCATGCAGTCATATCTCTTTCATTCTGTTTCATTCCTGTTCTCGTTATGCAATTTATAATAACTGCGCTCTTGTTTATTCTTTTGTTTTAGTGTAATTCTTGTGTGATTCTTCAGCTATCCTCTTTTCCTTTCGTTTTTATACCCTGTTTATCTTCCCCTTCACCTCCTCCTCCCCCTTCTCCTTTTCCCCCTGTTCCTCTGTCCCTGCCTCTTCCTCCTGTTCCCCTGTCTCTTTCTCCTCTTCCCCTGTCTCGTTCTCCTCTGCCTCCGCGTCCTCACTCTCCCTCCTCGCCTCGCCTCGCCTCACAGCACTCTCCCAACTCGCCCGAGGGTGAGAGCAACGATTATTAAGTCTTGCAAAGTGAATCTGACAGCCGTGCGTTGAGCCGCTAATGAAAAAAAGAGTTACCGAGCGCCACACTAACGTAAACAGACTGGGGGGAGAGGGCAGGTGAATGGAGAGAGAGAGAGAGAGAGAGAGAGAGAGAGAGAGAGAGAGAGAGAGAGAGAGAGTAAAAAATCTGCATTGTAAGTCTTATTTGATAATGTATTAATTGACTTTGTACGTGTTTGAATGTAGTTTTTCTGCTTGCTTTTTTATGTGGGTGACGCAGTACGTGTGAGTGGTGTGCGTGCGTGTGTGTGTGTGTGTGCGTGTGTGTGTGTGTGTGTGTGTGTGTGTGTGTGTGTGTGTGTGTGTGTGTGTGTGTATTTTACGCTTCAACGGTGCTTGAGTACGATTTTATTACAGCGCCTTAACACACACACACACACACACACACACACACACACACACACACACGTACACACACACACACACACACGTACACACACACACGCACACACACACATCTCCATCCTAGGAGATTTCAATGTTCACCACCAGCTTTGGCTTTCATCCTCTTTCACTGACCATCCTGGTGAACAAGCCTACAACTTTGCTATCCTCAACGACCTAGAGCAGTTGGTCCAGCACCCTACACGTATTCCTGACCGTCTTGGAGATCGGCCCAACATTCTAGACCTCTTCCTTACCTCAAACCCTTCTGCTTATTCTGTCAAACTGTTCTCTCCGTTGGGCTCCTCCGATCACAATCTTATTTCTGCATCCGGTCCTATCGCTCCTGTACACCCTCTGGACCCACCGAAGAGGCGATGCTTCTGGCATTTTGCTTCAGCTCGGTGGGACGACCTGAGGATGTACTTTTCCGATTTCCCGTGGAACGATTATTGCTTCCAGGATAGAGACCCCTCTGTGTGTGCTCAGCGCATCACAGAGGTGATTGTCTCTGGAATGGAGCATACATTCCTCGTTCTTTCT
>NC_066563.1:11166629-11191629 GCF_024679095.1 Eriocheir sinensis
AAAAAAATACATCGATGTGTTTTATGTGTGTTTTATTAGTTTTGTCTGGTTGTCTGTCCACCTTCCTGCGCGCTTACCTGTCTACCTGCTTACCTGTCCACCTGCTTACCTGTCTTTGCTTACCTGTCCACCTGCTTAACTGTATCTGCTTACCTGTCTACCTTCTGACCTGTCTCCCTGCTTACCTGTCTTTGCTTACGTGTCTCTGCTTACCCGTCTACCTTCTGACCTGTCTACCTGCTTACCTGTCTTTGCTTACCTGTCTCTGCTTACCTCTCTACCTGCTCACCTGTCTGTCTGCCTGCATACCTGCCTCGCCTCGGTGCCAATACAGGCTGGAAAGAATCTACCTCTTGACCTCTTTTGGTTTCTTGATTGTTTGGTTTTCTTCGTGTTTCTTGGTTTGTTTCTTTACGTGAATCTCATTGAAGTGTTATGTTACAAAATAAGGTAATAAACATTCTCTCACTGCATTGTTAGGGATTAGAACCTCTAGACCATCAAAAAAAGTGCTAAGTGACGTCTTTGTAGTAAATGAGTAGGGTACCACATGCAGCAATGGGTGTAAATTCGATAAATGCAGATGTAATGAGGACGTTGACCAAAATACATTCAAATTCACAGTGGTAGATAGTAAGTAATAGCCAGTCAATGTGGTAAATGCTAATACGATAGATAGAGGTAAGAATAATTCATGATTTGGGAAGCTGGGTGGTGGTTGGTTTACAAAAGCTGCCACGTGGGGTCAGGGTGGCAGCTTGCATACTATTAATGTTCTTGGGTTCTCGTATTCATTTATACCCACCGTTGCCAGATTATCGTACTCAGAGCATAGTATTTCCCGGTTTCTGACGCCTAAGTATTACCAAGAAACATGAGGAGTTAACTGTTTTAACGATGAATATAAATGAATCTCGTTATTGTGGCCCAGGAGACAGATTTGGGGTCGGAAGTTGGTAAATAGGAGGCTGAGTACGACATTCTGGCACCGATGTTTGTACCTGAACATCATAACGTCAGAGAGGCATTATTTTGAAGTATTGGAATGAAATAAAAAATACAAAGCAACATTTAGGAAGAAAGTAAGCGGCCTTGCGACTTTTTGGCTTATACTTTTTTTCGGTCCGTCTTTTGTGGTTTATACTCGGTTAATACTTTGCTTGGTACTTTGGTTCTGGTTAATACTTTTTTCGGCCCGTCTTTTATGGTTTATACTCGGTTAATACTTTGGTAGTTAGGTTTTAGTTTATACTTTTTTCGGTCCGTCTTTTATGGTTTATACTCGGTTAATACTTTGGTAGTTAGGTTTTAGTTTATACTTTTTTCGGTCCGTCTTTTATGGTTTATACTCGGTTAATACTTTCTTTGGTACTTTTGTTTTGGTTTATACTTTTGGGTTATTCTTTTTTTTGGTATCTACAGGTATTAAGAGGCGTTACTGCTTTCCTTTCAACATCATAAGGTTACCAAGAGATTATTCCACGTGTTACCAGGAAAACATTGAGCAGCAGTGATATAATGATGGGATAAGAAGCGACTGTACGTGTCAAGTAGAGGTAATAAGAGTAGTCATTGCATTTACTAATTTAGAATCACCGGGAAGTAATTACATATGTTAGCAGTAAAACATATATAAATAATGAGATGGAGAGGAAGGAAGAAGGGAGAGAGAATGGAAGGAAGCGACTGTGCATATTAGTAAGAGGAATGTATTGTATTTTTCAACCTTAGAGAATCACCTAAAAGTTATTGCATGTGTTAGCAGGAGAACATATATAAATAATGAGGGAGAGAGGAAGGAAGAGAGAGAGGATGGAAAGAAGCAGCTGTGCATATTAGTAAGAGGAATGTCATTGTATTTTTCAGCCTTAGAGATTCACCAAAAAGTTCATGCATGTGTTTGCAGGAGAACATATATAAATAATGAGGGAGAGAGGAAGGAAGAAGGGAGAGAGAATGGAAAGAAGCGACTGTCCATATTAGTAAAAGGAGAGAGTCATTGTATATCTCAAACTTAGAGAATCACCTAAAAGTTCTTGCATGTGTTAGCAGGAAAGCAAATTAAGGAAGAAGGTTGAGAGGAAGAAATGAAGGAAGAATTAGCTGTGCATATCACGTATAAGGAAAAAGGAAAAAAAGAACCGTCATTGCATTCCGTAACCTTACAAAATCACCATAAAGTTATCTCATGTATTACCAGAGGGACACAAACAAACATTGATGGAGAGAGGAAGGAAGGACGGAGTCGGTCTGCATGTCAAGTAGAGCAACACCTGGCGTCTGAGTGCACAAACAGGCCTCGTCTTCACACCTGGCCGGGGATAATGCACGGGCCAGCGAGGGGCGTCCTGATGGCAGAGTAATTCCCCGCCATCAGTAACTGTCAGGGGTGTTTTCTGCCTGACTTTCAAGTGGCTCTTAGCGCTGTTTGCTGTCCTGGTCTGGGTCTTGGGTTGCTGTTGGTTCTGCTCGCGAGACACAAAGGAGGCGAAGTGCGGTTTCTCGGTATGCCTTTCACGGAGGGTTTAGCGGCAGGTGCGCGCGGCCAGGAATACTTACCTGGATTTCCTAGTCATGGTTCTTGTTGCTTTGTGCTTTTTTTGGTGTTATTTTTTTGTTGATCTTTACTTGTTTAGTCTAGTTTTTGGTCTCTACTTTATACTACTTTACTTTTTCTTATTAATAATTAGTTTTGTGTGATTGTGATCTCTACTTTGCTCTTTACTTTTCCTGTGTTTATCTTTTAGGTTTCTACGATTTTCTACTTTTTTGTCAACTTTTTATCTCCATCTTCTTTATTTATTTCTTTGGTTATTACAACTTTGTCTACTTAAGGTTTCTACTTATTCGTATATATTTTTTATTATCCAACTTTTCAACACTTATTTTCCTTGACCGTCTACAATTTGGTCTATCTTTGTTGTTTTATACTTTGCTGTATACTTTGTTTTTGATTTATACTTTTTGTTTAAACTCCTTTTGTTTGATACTTTCGTTGGTTGGTTGGTCTATCTTTGTTGTTTTATACTCTCGTTTATACTTTGTTTTTGGTTTATACTTTTGGTTTATATTCCTTTTGGTTTATACTTTTGGTTTATATTCCTTTTGGCTTATATTTTCGTCCATCATTTTTGTCTACCTTTCGTTCACCGCCCCCAAACGCCAACCCCGATGACCTCCAGAGCTCCCCGGCGCCTCAAGACCGGGTTGATGATGCGTTAATTAAGTTCGATGGTTCCTGTCCTGTAATTAACCGCACTCACGAGGCGGAGAGAAGTGTTTATGGGTCTTTGCAAATTATGAAGTTCGAAAAAAAGAATAGAACATCATGATCTGGACGGGTGACATTCCTGTTCGTAAGCTGAGAGAGCAATTAGTAAACAGAAAGTGGATGATCAGTTGTTGTTTTCTTTTGAACTTTGAGCTGATTGAAGCGGGAATAAAAAGAAGAGTTGATATAATTACAAAGGTTGCCGGAAGAAGAGCCAAACGAGTTCTGATGCGTATAATGATGATGATGATGTATAAATTATTGCTGTGAGATGATTTTATATAGGTGGTAGAATAGAAAATTGGAGACGCTTATACTAGGCTCAGAACAAACCTAAATATATTCTGATTGTCTGTAAATAAATGTTTACAAGTCGAATCATCCCACACAAATTAGAAAAAAATGTATAAGATATTGCTGTGAAATGATTTTATAAAGGCGGTAGAATAGAGAAGGGAGATGCATATACTTTTATTATTATCATTATAAGAGACGAATCAGGTAGAGAGGGAGAAGTGCGGATAATATGAGCTACCTGTTCAGCCGCCCCACACACCTGAGACGCCGAGAAGAAAAGAGTGAAAGTGAAAGAAATGAAAACAGTAGAAATGGAGCGAGATAATAAATAAGATTATAGATTTGGAGGGACCCTAAATGTATTCTATTGGTCTGTAAATAAGTGTAGATTGCAGAATACTTGTAAATGCAATAGTTAGGTGTTGGAACAAATAATGGAAGACGCAAAGGTTAGGCTCAGAATAAAAATTGTAATATAAATAAGTGTAATAGAATGATATAATTTATGTTTCGGTCACATAGAATAGAGAAGGGAGCCTTGTAATTATATCCACTCTTCTTGTTATTCCCGCCTCAATTAGTTTAAAGTTCAAAAGAAAACATCCCATCATCCATAGAAATAAAGTAACACTGCTCTCTCGAGGACATAAATTGAATCTTTCGGTCTATAAAGAAATGTAAATTAAACACTGTGAACAAGAACAGGCATGTGAATCCTATACTTAAGCACCGGAGAAGAGGATGGAATCGCATATGGCAGGCTCAGAACAGACCTCACTGCACTATACAACGGGTTAAACTCTTTCCCTTAAACAGCTCAACGTCACACACATAATAGTTGTAAAATGAACAGACTAGTCGACATGAGAAGGAACGGTGGATGCTTTTGCCATGATCAGAGTATGCCTTGGATAAATTATAGCGTGCAAAATATATAACATCAACAGGTTTTGCACGGAAAGAAAGTGGAGAAGCATATGCAAGGCTCAGAACTTGTAAGCGACAGATGAAGGAATAAGAAACGCTTTTACCATCATCAGAATACACCTGGGTAAGTTATGGCGTGGAAAACATATGCAATCAACGCGTTTGTGCACCAATAAAGAGAGTGGAAGAGTGAATATGCCAGACGTAGTATTCATAAGCGACTGAAGAAAGAATTAGATACTCCTTTACCATGATCAGAATACACCTGGATGACTCAAGACATGCATGAAAAAAAAAAAGGTTGATGTATATGCTAGGGTCAGAACTTATAGGTAGCAGAAGAAAGAATTAGATACTCTTTTACCATAATCAGAATACGCCTGGATGACTCATGGGGTTGAAAACATATACACGCAAGACGTTTGTGCATGAAAAAAAAGAGAGTAGAGGATGTAGGGTCAGAACTTATAAGCAACAGAAGAAAGAACTGATACTCTTTTGTTATGATTACAATACACCTGGATGACTCATGGGGTTGAAAACTTATACAGTCAAGATATGCATGAAAAAAAAAAAAAAAAAAAGAGTAGAGGGTGTATATGCCAGGGTCAGAACTTATAAGCAACAGAAGAAAGAACTGATACTCTTTTGTCATGATTACAATACACCTGGATGACTCATGGGGTTGAAAACTTATACAGTCAAGATATGCATGAAAAAAAAAAAAAAAGAGTAGAGGGTGTGTATGCCAGGGTCAGAACTTATAAGCAACAGAAGAACTAGATACTCTCTTACCATGATTATAATGCACCTGCTTGAGTTATGGCGTGAAGAATATATGCAATCAACACTTTTATGCATCAGTTAAGAGAGCAGAAGGGACGCAAATGCCAGGCCCAGAGCTAACAGGCTGGAGAAGAAAGGACGAAGAACGAGATACTATTTATACCGTAGTCAGAGTACGCTTAGAGGATTTATGGAGTGGGATACATACAAAATCACGTTTACGCCTGAGAAAATAGAATGAAGGTTGCATATCCCAGGCTCAAAAAAAACAAAAACAACAACAACAACAACAAAACAACCTAGATCCTCCTTTACCACGATCAAAATACACCTGGATGAGCTACAGCGTAAAGATCATATAACATCACCACTCTCTATGCATCAGAAAAGAGAGCGAGGGATTAGACACCTGCATAAGAACCATTTGAGAAGATAAGAAGAGGAGCGGAGAATGTGTGGAACGGGAGGAAGGAACGGGAGGAAGAACGGTGTGGAGGAAGGAGAGGAGTGGGGAGTGTGTGGAACTGGGGGGTGACAAGGAGAGGAGCGGGGTGTGTGTGGAACTGGGGGGTGACAAGGAGAGGAGCGGGAAGTGTGTGGAACTGGGGGGTGACAAGGAGAGGGGCGGGAAGTGTGTGGAACGGGGGGGTGACAAGGAGAGGGGCGGGAAGTGTGTGGAACTGGGGGGTGACAAGGAGAGGAGCGGGGAGTGTGTGGAACGGGTACATAAGTGCAGGAGTAGCGTGCTTAATAAAATGACAAGCCTCGTTCACTCAGGCTCGCTATTCGTAAAACTTGTTGTTAATGCACAGGCTTGTCCAACGCACCCCCCCACCACCACAACCAACATCACCTCCGCCATCACCACTACCACCTCTACCACAGTCCTCATCACCTCCAAAAGCGAGCGGCTGGCAAGGTGACTCACTAGGAAAGTTTTAAGTGGTTACCTGTAAATCTCTCTCACCTCACCTCATTCTCCATCTGTCTGTCTGTCTGTCTGTCTGTTTGTTTGTGTTTGTCTGTCTGTCTGTCTGTCTGTTTCTCTCTCTCTCTCTCTCTCTCTCTCTCTCTCTCTCTCTCTCAGATTGTGAAGGAATGCACATATACTTTTTTATTTACTCAGAAAGATGTAAGACTTAAGTGCAGTTTTAAATTCTGAGAGAGAGAGAGAGAGAGAGAGAGAGAGAGAGAGAGAGAGAGAGAGAGAGAGAGAGAGAGAGAGAGAGAGAGAGAGAGAGAGAGAGAGAGAGAGAGAGAGAGAGAGAGAGAGAGAGAGAGAGAGAGAGAGAGAGAGAGAGAGAGAGAGAGAGAGAGAGAGAGAGAGAGAGAGAGAGAGAGAGAGAGAGAGAGTAAAAAAAAAAATGTGTCCTGACTAACCCTGGCCGAAAATAATCATTCCTCGAAGTCAAATGAGATTCAGAAACAATTACTTCGAAGTCGTGACCTTTTTACCATCTTCTCACCCTTACCCCTCCTCCTCCTCCTCCTCCGTCTCCTCCTCCTCCTCTAACAATCTGCTTCTTCATGTATATTTCACACCCAGACGGAGAGAATGAAGGGTTGGATAGGGCGGTCAGTCCCGGAGGCGCTTCCAAATTACCTAGCAAGAGGGAAAGGGTGGCATTCACAGACGCTTCCATCTCTCACAAAAACAATTCCCAAAGGCCAAAAAAAAAGATCAGCCGGGTTCTAATGAGTGTTTTTTTTGGTTCATACTACAGAGGAAGGATCAAACCACCACCAGGGTCATCAATGTATCCCTGGAAATGCTTGAAAGTCCCACGAATGCCTTGTTAAATTGGAGGATCTTGGACGTCGGAGTGCTGAAGGCCGGTATTTTAAGACGCTCCCGCCTCTCACATCAGCTATTTCCAAAGACCGAAAAGGATATTAATAGCGTTGTGATTAATGTTATTTCCACGTTCATGTTACAGAAGCCTTGTCACGCTACCACCAGGGTCAAAGAACTACCCCTGGAAATGCCCAAACTACCCGTGAGAGCGTTGTCAAAGTTGTGTTCTTGGGCCTTGAAAGGTTTAAAAATATGGCCCTAAGTGTATGCCCCAAACGCTCGTCAGTGGCTCCAGAAAGTGTCTGGTGGGTGAAGGGTCTCGGCGGGCGGTGGACGCGTCTGGCCCTCCGTCTGCTGAGTGATGGATGGGATTGTTACGCCTTTTGGGGGCTGACTAATGAAGATTCTTGACGTTCTACCGTGTGAAGTTGTGGGTTTTGGGTTAGTTAGCTCCCTGGGATAGTTAGGGCGGTGTGGGAGTCCATTTTTCGAGGTAATTTATGAAGATTCTGTGAGAGCCTTATTCTAAAAAAAACTACGGCGCTCAAGCACATACATTTAACAAGGTTTTCGCAGGTATTGTGGTAATTTTCATGGGTAGTTTAATGGCCCTGGTGGTAGTCTAACACAGCCTCTTCAACATGAACGTGAAAAAAACACTCATGAAAACGAATTGAACCTATTTTTTAGCCTTTATGAATAATTGATGTGGGACGTGAAAGTGTCTAAAAATAACGAGTTGTTTGGGTCTCTTAGTTTAGTTGGGGTGATGAATGAATGCTTTTTAAAGAGAATAAACGAAGACTCTTGAACACTTTTAGGTTGGAAGTTAACGGTTTGAATCTTTATTTCCTTGTGTCTCTTAGTTTAGTTGGGGTGATGAATGAATGCTTTTTAAAGAGAATAAATGAAGACTCTTGAACACTTTTAGGTTGGAAGTTAAGGGTGTGAATCTTTATTTCCTTGGGTCTCTTAGTTTTGTTGGGGTGATGCGTGAATGTTTTTAGGGACGATACATGAAGATTGTGAACACTTCTACGCTGGAATTTAAGGGACTGGATCTTTATTTCCTTGGATCTGGTTCGCCAAAGTGAGGGTGGGCCAGGTGAAGCAGCACAGGTGGCGGGGCAGGTGACACGGCGGCCCGCAGGTGACATGCGACGAGACATTCACCTGCCAGAAGCCCGCGGGTACGAGATGAGATAAGAACTTGTTAGGCCGCCACACACACACACACACACACACACACACACACACACACACACACACACACACACACACACACTCACACCCCCCACACCCACACCCAGCCTCCCCCTCCTTCCCTCCCCCCCTCCCCCCACACATGCCCGAGGTGATGCATGTCCCGGTGTGTTTTAGGAATGAAAGAAGAAAAAAAAGGAACGAGTCGAGGAATTCAAGAGTTTCAAAAGGAGTTAAATGCTCTATGAAAGTAATTACTCGTTGACGTTTATTGGACGTTTTGATCGTGTATTTATTGACGTTCGACTTCAAGATTTCTGATTTGTGGCGTGACCTTTTCTAAGTGTGAAGTTTTTTTTTGGGGGTGGGGGAGTTCTTTGCGTCTTTTTTTTATCCGTCGTCCATTCGTCACAGGTAAATGTAAGGGTTTTCTCCTCCTCCCCCTCCTCCTTTACCACCTGTTCCCTCCTCCTCTTTCTCCTCCTCTTCATCCTCTATTACCACGTTTACCACTGCCAACTTTACCTTGCTTCTTGTTTTCTTCTTCTTCCTCCTCCTCCTCCTCCTCCTCCTCCTCCTCCTCCTCCACTTTCACCCTACTTCCCCCCCGTCCCCCCAAAATATCACCTTGCTCCCGGCTGTCTCTCCACCTGCCCCACCTTCACCTGACATGACTACCACCTCCACCTCCACCACTACCACCACCACCACCACCACTACCACCACCACCACCACCACCACCACCACCACTACCACCACCACCGCTCCTCCCTTTCGCCTTCTGCTCGTTACTTCATCACAATCACCACCACTACCACCATCACCGTCTCCACCTCCTCCACCACCACCATCAACACCATTACCACCACTACACCTTATTTCTTCAACACCACCACCACCTCCACCACCTCTCTCACCTCCACCTTGGTCCGTCTTTCGCTTCTTCCTTTACTTGACTTCGCATTTAACGCCTCCATCACCTCCACCACCATCACCACCACCATTGCCTTCACCTCCCCCTCCACCTCTGCCACCTCCATCTTCCTCCTCCTTCTCCTCCTCCTCCACATTTGCTACCTCCAATTTGCTCTTCATACCCTCCTCCCCTGCCTTCTCTATCTCCTCCACCACCACCACCACCACCACCACGAACACCACCATCACCATCACCTTCATTACCAACACCATCATCACAACCTCCTTCACTATGACCTTCCTCACCACCACCATCACCACCACCAGCCTCACTAACACCACTACCACCCTCACTCCCACTAACACCATCCTCACCACCACCCGCACCTTCACCCACACCTACCTGCCCTGCCCTGGCCACCTGCCAATCCCCGTCAGGTGACCCGCCCAGGTGGTGGTGCTGTCCGCGTCACCAGCACCATCGGGAACCGGCTGGAGGGTAGGCCACCTGATGCTGCGCCTGATTACATCCTCGCTTGTCTGATCGGCTGGACGGGTGGCTGCTAACGGGGGTGAATGTCTGATTGAGGCGGGGAAAGGCGGACTGCTGGACTGCCGAACTGGTGGACTGGTGGACTGGAGAACTGATGAACTTGGGAGCTAGTTGACTGGTAGACTGGAGGATTTCTAACTGGTAGACTGGAGGACTGATGAACTGCCGAACTGCTAACTGGTGGACTGGTGGACTGGGCGACTGATGAACTTGGGAGCTAGTTGACTGGTAGACTGGAGGACTTCTAACTGGTAGACTGGAGGACCGATAAACTGGCGAGCTTGTTGACTGGTAGACTGGAGGACTGCTAACTGGTAGACTGGAGGACTGTTGAACTGGCGGGCTAGTTGACTGGTAGACTGGAGGACTTCTAACTGGTAGACTGGAGGACTGTTGAACTGGCGGGCTAGTTGACTGGTAGACTGGAGGACTTCTAACTGGTAGACTGGAGGACTGATGAACTGGCGGGCTAGTTGATTGGTAGACTGGAGGACTGTTGAACTGGCGGGCTAGTTGACTGGTAGACTGGAGGACTTTTAACTCGTAGACTGGACGACTAATGAACTGACGGGCTAGTTGATTGGTAGACTGGAGGACTTCTAACTGGTAGACTGTATTTTTTTCATTATTGTTTCCTTTTTTTATGCCCTTGAACTGACTCCTTTGCTGTAAAAAAAAAAAAAAAGACTGGAGGTTTGATGAACTGGCGGGCAAGTTTACTGGGGGTGGACTGCTGGAGTGCTGACTGGTGAACTGGTGGGCTACTTGACTGGTGGATTGGGGGACTGGTTGACTGTTGTACTTGTTCACTACTAAACTATTGCACTACTACAGTACTGGACTGGTTGACTGGTTGACTGGGGGACTGTTGGACTGGTTGGGCCTTTGGTTGGTGGGTGAGTTAGTCTGATTGGTTGGCTTGCCCTTGTGTATGTGGGGTGGGAGGGGGTGGGGGGGGTTGTGTTTGTGAGAGAGTGTGGTTTGGTGTGGGTGGGCGGCTGAGTGGGTTTGTGGGTGTTGGTGTCTGTTGTTATGTGTGTGTGTGTGTGTGTGTGTGGGTGGGTGTGTGGGTGTGAATCTGTTTTTTTTTTTACGTGTAGAAGAACTAACTTGTCTCATCTCTATCATTGATTGTGCTTTTGTTTCCTTTAATTTATAGACTCCATCTTGTTTTATGTATATTCTTTAGCTTGTTTTCTTCCTCATCAGTTTGTTTGTCTGTGTGATTGTGTCTTTTTTCGCTTCTCCGGTGATTGTGTCCCTTGAGCTGTGTGATTAGAAGACTTTCCTGTTTGATGCTCTGTCCGATTATGTGTCTTGATTCTATGTCTGTCTGATCAAAACTGACTCTGTTTGTGCGCCTCAGTCTGTGTTTGTTTGTCTTAAATTGCATTCTTGGTACCTGTCTTTTCTGAGTCTTATATTCAGTCCGTTTATTTTTACTATTTACTGTTTGTCTTTTTTTATTTTAGCTTCGTCTGTTTATTAAGCTTCTCCATCTAATAAAAATGTCCTTCTATTTGTCTAACTTACTCTATATGTATGATGGTATCTCTTTTGTTTAATAAGTTTTTTCGTCTCAAAGTTTTTTTTTCTATTTGTCTAACCGTCTTTAACGCACCGTCTATCTCCATGTATGTGTCCAATGGTATCTTTGTTTATTTTTTTCCATCTCATAAAGTCTTTCTATTTGTCTAACTTACTTTATATGTATGATGGTATCTCTTTTGTTTAATAAGTTTGTTCGTCTCAAAGTTATTTCTATTTGTCCAGCCGTCTTTAACGCACCGTCTATCTCCATGTATGCGTCCAATGGTATCTTTCTTTGTTTATTTTTTTCCCATCTCATAAACAGTCTTCTATTTGTCTAACTTACTGTCCGTCTCTTTATCTTGCTAACTGTTTATGTCCGATGGTATCTTTAATTATTTTTTTCGTCTCCTGCGATCTTTCTATTCTAACTTATTGTCTGTGTGTTTTTATCTTGCTAACTGTATGTGTTGTTTAATCAGTTTCTTCATCTCATAAACTCCCTTTCTATTTGTTTAACGTGCTGTCTGTCTTTTTATCTTGCTAGCTGTATAAGTCCGATGGTATCTCTTATGTTTATCAGTTTTTTTTCATCTCAAACTCTTTTTTCTATCTGTCTGACGTATTATGTCTAACTGTGTATGCTCATCGGTACCAGTGTGAGTCTAAAGAGCTAGAAAGTTATCCCAATCGTCCTCCTTTGTGCGTCGTAACCTGGTCTTTGTTTTGCCTCGTCCGGTGTCTTTGGGCGGGAGGCGCGTCGGAAGCAGCCCAAGAATGTGTTAATGACTCCATTGTCTCATCGGGAAGCCTCAACAATCCTCGTGTCACTTCGGTAAGACTGGACAACACAGGACTCCGCGTGCCTCTGCTGTCTCTTTTCACCTCCTCCTCCTCCTTCTTCGTTTCTTCTTCCTTCCTCCTCTTACTTCGTTCTCTTCTCCCTCCCTCCCTCCTCTTCCTTCGTTCTCTTCTTCCTCCCTCCTCCTCCTTCGTTCTCTTCTTCCTCCTCGTTCCTCCTCCTCCTCCTCCTTCCTCATCGTACTCCTCCTCCTCCTTCCTCATCGTACTCCTCCTCCTCCTCCTCCTCCCCCCCCTTCTCCTGCCTGTTTCACTCCCTGTTCGCCCTCTTCTGTCTCCTTTTCCTCCTTTTTTTTCTATTGTAGCTGTTCTTAGTTTTCTTCTCAATTTTTGTTTTTATTTCTGCTTGTTTGTTTCTTCCTTTTCTTGTTCTTTGTGTTCTTGTTCTTCGTTTCCGTCTTCCTCTTGGTTTTCTTCTTCTACTGTTTGTTCTTGTTCTTCTTCTTTTCCATGTGGTTCTTCTCATTCTTGTTCTGGTTTTGTTTTTGTTGTTGTTGTTCTTGTTCATCATCATCTACTCCTTCTTCTCCTTCTTCTCTTCCTCGTTCTTGTTCATCATCATCATCATCATCATCTTACTTCCATAAGCGTCCCCTAAAAATTCATGTCTACGAGGATCTGTTCCCAAGGAGGCTGACTGTGTACACGCTCTTCAGAAAAATGACGAGACCAGCAAGGCATCGTTTACTGACCCTCCCTGACCCCAGCATCTCCGTAGGCATAAAATGTTCACCCTCCACTTGAATTTGGCATAAAGAAAACTATATTTGCTGCAGTGCCGTAAAGGAAATGGAAAAAAAAGTATGTTTGATGATGGAAGGAGGGAGAAAAGGAGGTGGAAAAGGGGTATGGAGGAAAGGGAGGAAGGAAGACTGAAGGAAAAAAAAAACTATGATTGAAGGACTGGGAGAAGAAGACGAGGAAGGCAGGAAAAGAAGGTTACACATACGGTTTAGTAAATATTTCTTTCTTGGTTATTATGCATTTAAATACTTAAGTAACATGTTGAAGGCCACGGTTGTAGACACGCACGCAATATTTCCACACCATGTCCTTCATTTTAAGGCTGCTACACGAGGCACACAGGCAGAAGGGGCAGTCAGGGAACCATTCATTACACATAATCATTGTTACTGGGGCTCTTCTTAGTAGTTTATGAGGGCGTTTGCATCAGAAGAGAGATCAGTAAAGTCCTCCATTTCAGATCCTCTCCGTTTTCTTTTCCTAGCTTGTGAGGGCGTTGGAGCCATGACAGATGATGAAAAGATGAAGAAAAATAGCGGGAGAATGAAGAAATAGAAGAGGAGAGAAGAAGGAGGAGGAGGAGGAGAAGACGATCATGAGGACGAAGTAGGGAGGGAGGGAGTGGAGGAGGATGGGAATGAGGGTGATGAGGAAGAGAAAATATTGGACATGAAGTGGAAGGTGGACTGATCATAGCCTGAAGGATGATGACAACTGGGAGGGAGAGGAGAAATAAGGAGGAGGAGGAGGAGGAGGAGGAGTAACAGGAACAGGAAGAAGAAAGAGAAGAAAAAGGAGAAGAAAAGAAGAACAACAACAATAAGAAGAAAAACAAGAAGAGAAAGAAAATAAGAAAAAGAAATAAGAAAGAAAGAGGAAAAAAAGATTAAGAAAAAGAGAAAAAAAAGAAAATAAGAGACAAAGAAAAGAGAAAGAAATGAGAAAGAAAATAAAGAAAGAGAAAGAAAAAAGTAAATGAAAAAGAAAGAAAATAAATAAAAGAAAGAGAAGAAAAAGAGGAAGAGGAGGAGAAGAAAAGAAAGAGGTAGAAAGTTGAGAAAAAGTAGTAAACATGGGAATAGACAAAATCATACGGAAGAGAGAGAGAGAGAGAGAGAGAGAGAGAGAGAGATTTACATAGAAAATCAGACCACACAGACCCCATGGTCCAGACTTGGTGGTCTGTCCTTAAACCTAAGTGATTTTACATTAATCAGAAGACTCCAAAACGTTGCATTTCTACTCTAGTTGATATTAAGTTGAAGGAAGTGACGGTCGAGCTTATTTTTGAAGGAGTCAATCGTGTTACACTGGACCACTGATGATGGGAGCTTATTCCATTCTCGCACTACAACGTTGGTGAAGAAAAAAAAATTTGGTGCAGTCTGAATTTACTTGTCTACATCTGAGTTTTACGCCATTGTTCCTCGTGCGCAAAGTGTCATCGATCATAAACAATGTTGATCTGTCTACATTCGTGAAACCATTAAGTATTTTAAAACATTCGATCAGTTTTCCTCGGAGGCGACGTTTCTCAAGAGAGAACATGTTAAGGGTAGAAAGCCTTTCTTCGTAGGATTTGTTGCGCAAGGAAGGGATAATTTTCGTTGCCCGACGCTGAACACCTTCTAATTTAGCAATATCCTTTGCATGGTGGGGAGACCAAAACTGTACCGCATATTCCAAGTGGGGTCTGACTAAACTGTTGTAGAGCGGGAGTATTACATCTTTATTCTTAAATAAAAAGTTTCTTTTAATGAAGCCCAACATTCTGTTCGCTTTATTTGCTGCATCGATGCATTGCTGTGAGAATTTGAGGTTTGACGCGATTTTGACCCCCAAGTCCTTGACGCATTGAACGCTTTTGAGTTTAACGCCGCGCATTTCGTAATCAAACTTTTTATTCCTCGTTCCAACTTGAAGGACCTGGCACTTGTCTACGTTAAAGGGCATCTCCCATCTATCCGACCAAGCTGAAATTTTGTGCAAATCCTCTTGGAGGCTTTGCCTGTCTTCGTCAGTGAGAGAGAGAGAGAGAGAGAGAGAGAGAGAGACAGAGAGAGAGAGAGAGAAAAAGAAAGAAAAAAACCCCTCATCATTTCCCTCATCACAAACATTCACCCACGCACACTCATCACCTTCACACTCGCACAAAATTCCCCCAGGGGTCATCACGTTCGCCTCCCCGCGTGACCTCTGACCCCGTGCGCATCTTTATTAGACCCTCTGACCCCCACGCGGCCTTTTGTGCCTCCGCGCCCGCTGGTATTTCCTTGGTTCCCAGACGTGACCTTTGACCTCGCTGGTGGGCACGGGCGCGACAGGTGGTCATTGGTAGGGACGTGGCGGTGCGGTGGGGGCTCCTAAGCGCACGTACACCCACACACAAACAGGTAAACACGGTAGACAGACATGCAGGTGGATGGAAAGATCTTCAGACGTATAGATTAAGCTGGGGAGGAGGAGGAGGAGGAGGAGGAGGAGGAGGAGGAGGAGGAGGAGGAGGAGACGAAGAAGAAGGAAAATGTAGAAAAAGAGGAAAAAGAAGTGAAAGAAGAAGAAATAAGAAGAGGAGGAGGAAGAGAAGGAGGACGAGGACGAAGAAAAAGATAAAAAACTAGAATATCAAGAAGAAGAAGAAGAAGAACAAGAAGAACAAGAACAAGAAGAAAAAGAGGAAGATGAGGAGTAGGAAACATTCGCACACACACACACACACACACACACACACACACACATTCGCGTGTTTCAGGTGTGCTGATAGTGACTCAGATCCTTTTCCTCCTGCATCGCTTCTTACATTTGGCGATGTATGTATATTTTACTTTTTGGGACCCAATGTGCATGACTTTGCATTTGTCAACATTAAAAGACATTTGCCATTTTTCCGACCATTCGATAATCCTTCTTCCTCGGTCCATCTCCACCCACCTTCTTCAAATTTCCAATCTCTTATCCACGCGATCCTCCGATCCTCCGAGTGCACTTGGCTCGTGCGGTACCTTGTCGAAGGCTTAAAGTCCAGGTATATAACAAATGTGGGCATCCCAGTTCTTATATGGAAGAAGTCTATAAATTCGTTAGGCAGGAGCGCTTGTCCATCTTCCAACCTTGTTTAGTTGAACTGGGTTGAATATGGTAGGGAGTGGTTGAAGTATTTGTTGTTTGTCTTTAATAGGAGGGGACAGGAGGAGGCAGGGTCGGGGGGATGCTGGGGATGCTGCGGTAAGCCGGGGGAGGGAGGTTGCGCGGGAGATGAAAAGTTACTATATAGGAGGATGCTAATGCGTGGCTGGTCAGGCGGTTAAGAGTTAAGTTTCCTGCGGTTTGGAGAAAAAAAAAGGAGGTGGGAGGGTTGATATAGCTGAGTGAGAGAGTGACGGAATGGGTAAGGGAGGGAGGGAGTGAGTGAATGAGTGAATAAGGGAGTGAGTGCGGAGTAGATTGATGTGTTAAGATGGTTAAGAGGTTTTGAAAGAAGAAACTAGAGAGATTACATATGTCTGAATGAGTGTATGAGTATTAGTGTATTAATGAATGAGTGAGTGAATGAGTGAGTAAGGGAGTGAGTGTGGAGTAGATTGATTTTGTAAGGTGGTTAAGAGGTTTTGAAAGAAGAAACTAGAGAGATTACATATGTCTGAATGAGTGTATGAGTATTAGTGTATTAATGAATGAGTGAGTGAATGAGTGAGTAAGGGAGTGAGTGTGGAGTAGATTGATTTTTTAAGGTGGTTAAGAGGTTTTGAAAGAAGAAACTTGAGAGATTACATAAGTCTGAGTGAGTGAGTAAGTGAGTGAGTGAGGGAGTGAGTGGATGAGTGAGTGAATGAGTGAGTAAGGGAGTGAGTGTGGAGTAGATTGATCTTTTAATGTGGTTAAGAGGTTTTGAAAGAAGAAACTTGAGAGGTTACATAAGTCCAAGTGAGTGAATGAGTGAGGGAGTGAGAGAGGGAGTTAGTGAGTAAGTGGATGATTGTGTATAGAAAAGACTGATGTGTTGGTCATTTGCTAAAGGTGCGAATTTCCATGAGTTATAAGGTAAAAGTAATGCAATGAGAGAGTGAGTATTTGCGTCAGTGTGGAGGTGGAAATGGGTTGCGTCGGTGTGTGGAAAGGCAATGAAAATCTAAATGAGAGTGAAAAGAAATATGAGTAAAATAGAGAAGGTGGGAGAAGGGAAGTGGTAGCTTGTATGATTAAGAAAGATAGAGGAAAGATCAAGGGACAGAGCCTATGGGAAGAGATAACTTGTGTATTTGTGTGTGTGTGATAGACGTTTAAGAAAGAAAGATAGAAAAGATTAAGTAAGAGAGAGAGAGCGTATGGAAAATGGTAGCTTGTATAATTAAGAAAGATAGAGGAAAGATCAAGGGACAGAGCGTATGGGAAGAAATAACTTTTATATTTGTGTGTGTGTGATAGACGTTTAAGAAAGAAAGATAGAAAAGATTAAGTAAGAGAGAGAGAGAGAGAGCGTATGGAAAATGGTAGCTTGTATAATTAAGAAAGATAGAGGAAAGATCAAGGGACAGAGCCTATGGGAAGAGATAACTTGTATATTTGTGTGTGTGTGATAGACGTTTAAGAAAGAAAGATAGAAAAGATTATGTAAGAGAGAGAGAGCGTATGGAAAATGGTAGCTTGTATAATTAAGAAAGATAGAGGAAAGATCAAGAGACAGAGCCTATGGGAAGGGATAACTTGTGTATTTGTGTGTGTGTGATAGACGTTTAAGAAAGAAAGATAGAAAAGATTAAGTAAGAGAGAGAGAGAGAGCGTATGGAAAATGGTAGCTTGTATAATTAAGAAAGATAGAGGAAAGATCAAGGGACAGAGCCTACGGGAAGAGATAACTTGTATATGTGTGTGTGTGTGATAGACGTTTAAGAAAGAAAGATAGAAAAGATTAAGTAAGAGAGAGAGAGAGAGCGTATGGAAAATGGTAGCTTGTATAATTAAGAAAGATAGAGGAAAGATCAAGGGACAGAGCCTATGGGAAGAGATAACTTGTATATTTGTGTGTGTGTGATAGGTGCTTAAGAGAGAAAGACAGAAAAGAAAGATCACGTCCAGTGGGTCGAGGAGGGAAGGAAGGTGTGGCCGCGGCGGGAGGTGAACTTATTACTTGTAAATTTGCCTGTAGCCGCAATTTTAATCTTGTATATTTATTTTTTTCCTCTCTGCGGGAGGCTTGACGTAGTGGGCATGCAGCGTGCGGCGGTATGACCAGCCTGCCTGCACACCGGTTTAGGGGGGGGTGAGGGGAGGGGGGGAAGGGGGATGAGGGAACGGGGGGCTATGCTTGCCTGCTTGCTTGCTTGCTGGTGTCGTGTGTGTGTGTGTGTGTGTGTGTGTGACGCACTTACGGAGGAGGTGGACGAGGACGAGGAGCAAGAGGAGGAGGAGGAGGAAGAGGAAGAGGAAGAGAAAGAGAAAGAGAAAGAGAAAGAGAAAGAGGAGGAGGAGAAGGAGGAGGAAGAGGAAGAGGAAGAGGAAGAGGAAGAGGAAGAGGAAGAGGAAGAGGAAGAGGAAGAGGAAGAGAAAGAGAAAGAGAAAGAGAAAGAGAAAGAGAAAGAGAAAGAGAAAGAGAAAGAGGAGGAAGAAGGAAGTAAGGGAGGAATAGACGTGAATAGGGAGAAAGAAAATGAGGATAGGAAGGACACGAACCAGAAGGATGAGGATGAAAAGTAAAAGAAGAAGAAAAAGAAGAAGAAAGAAGAAGAAAAAATAGAATACTCTGTGACGCAGCGAGGCGAGGAGAAAAAAAAGCATACAAAAGAGGAAAAAAGAGGGAGAGAGAAAGAGAAATAAAAGAGAGAAGAGAGAAGAGAAGGAATAACTGACCTGTCCATCGTAACTCAAAAGTCTCTCCTTCATCTTCTTTTCCTTAAACTTTAAATCTACGAAACTGAGCCAAAAAAAAAAAAAAGACAAAAAAAGAAAAGCGTTGTCATTGCGTAGTGGTGGAGTGAAGGTGTGGACAGTGGGCGGCGGTGAAGGTGCTGGAGGAGGAGGAGGAGGAGGAAGAGGAAGAGGAAGAGTGGGGAGAGAGAGAGAGGGGCGTTCAGTGAGGTGTGACGCCGGAGCACTACCGTTGACCACACCCACCTGGAAACGGGTAGCATCACGACCCCTTTCTCCGTTACCTGCTCATTCGCCTATCTGCTTATCTGCCTGCTCACCTGCTTACCTTCCTGATCACCTGCTTACTTTTTCTCCTCTCCTGCCTACTATTTCTTACCTGGCTACTGCTTACTGCTTACTTTTTCTCCTCTCCTGCTTACTGTTTCTTACCTTGGTACTGGTTCTGCTTATTGGTTACTTTTCCTGCTTATCTGCTTTTCTTCGCTGCTTATCTCTACTTTTTCAGCTTGTCTGCTTACTACTTCTGCTTATCTTTTTCCTATTCTCTTTACTAGATTATTTTTCCTCCTTGCCAGCTTACTTTTACTGCTTATTTGGTTACTTTTCCTCCTTACCTGCTTACTGTTACTGCTTACTTGGTTACTTTTTCTTCCTACCTGCTTATTTTTGCTGCTTAATTGGTTACTTTTCCACCTTACCTGCTTACTTTTTACTGCTTAATTGGTTACTTTTTCTTCTTATCTGCTTACTTTTCCTGCTTATATGTTTACCCTTTCTGCTCGCCTGCTTACTTTTCCTCCTTATCTCATTTTATTGGTTACCTGCTTCCTCTTTGTTTACCTGCTTACTTTTACTGTTTTTTCTGCTTACTTTTCCTGCTTACTTGATTACCTTTTTCTGCTTATCTGTTTTCTTTTGCTGGTTATCTTCTTACGCTTTTCTGCTTACTTTTTTGTGCTCAACTGGTTACTTTTGCTCCTCAACTACTTACTCTCTCTGCTTATCCGCTTACTTTTTCTGCTTGTCTATTTGCTTTTTCTGCTTATATGTTTACTTTCTCTAATTCTCTGCCTACTTTTTATGTTTATCTGCTTACTTATATTGCTTACCCGTTTACTTTTTCCTGCTTACTTCCTTACTTTCTCTAATTACCTCCTTACTTTTTATGTATATCTGCTTACTTTTTCTGCTTTGTTTACTTTTTTTTGCATACCTGTTTAGTTATTCTGCGTACCTGCCTACCGTAAACACACACGCACACACACACACACACACACACACACACACACACACACACACACACACACACACACACACACACACACACACACACACACACACACACACACACACACACACACACAGAGAGAGAGAGAGAGAGAGAGAGAGAGAGAGAGAGAGAGAGAGAGAGAGAGAGAGAGAGAGAGAGAGAGAGAGAGAGAGAGAGAGAGAGAGAGAGAGAGAGAGAGAGAGAGAGAGAGAGAGAGAGAGAGAGAGAGAGAGAGAGAGAGAGAGAGAGAGAGAGAGAGAGAGAGAGAGAGAGAGAGAGAGAGAGAGAGAGAGAGAGAGAGAGAGAGAGAGAGAGAGAGAGAGAGAGACCGGTCCATCGAGAATCATTTGAAAACCGACATTTTAACGTTGACCTTTTTTTCTCAGTTTCCCCCAAAAGAAGCTCAATAAATACCTGACTTTCGCCTCTGAAGTGTACTTTTAGGCGTCGTTTGAAGAAATGTAAGGCTTATGTTGTGGGTGTTTTAGGGCCATTTACTTATATAAGATTGAGAAAGAGGGAGAAAGGAAGGGAGGGGGAGAAAGGGAGAGGTAGGGAGAGGTAGGGAGAGGGGGGAAGGGAGAGGGAGGAAGAGAGAGGGAGAGGGACAGAGAGGGAGAGGGAGAAAGAGGGAGATGTCTTTTCCCATACATTTTTTATCCTATACTTTTTTATCCTATACATATTAATCTTATTTATCTTATTTATCTATACTTATTTATCTTATTTATCTTATTTATTTTATTTTCATCCTATGCTTTTTTTATCCTATACTTTTTATCCTATACTTTTTTTCAGGATCTAATATCTATCTTCCTTCTCTTATACTTATCTTATTTTTTATCCGATATTTTTTAACTTATTTTTTCACGTGTTTCCTTTTCTTCAGCCATATGTGTACCTTATTACCTTCTACATATCCTTATTTACTTACCTGTCGTCCCTAATATCTGCTTCTACTTATTTTTACATTTTTTGGATTATATATATTTTTTTATCTTTTATGTGTTACTCCCCTCTTTCTTCTTGCCTTCAATATCTGATTCCTACTTACTGTCCACATGAAATTTCCCACTATTCTTAATGTCTTCTGCTCCCTTTCTCCTTTTCTCCAATATCTGATACCTACTTACTGTCCACATGAAATTTCTCACTATTTTTAATGTCTTATTCTCATCTATATTTTTTTCTTGCTTCTCCTTCCCACCTTTTTATCGTAGTTAAAGCCGTGGTAGAAGAAAATATACTGAATAAAATCAAACGCTTAAATAGAATGTTAAGTTAGCTAGTTAAAAAAAATTATAACCATCACTCGCATTCAAGATGACATCAAGACACTAAACCATTTTTCTCACTAACATTGAAAGATCAATTTTATGTACTCCTCCACCCCCACTCCCCCCAAAAAAAGGATAAACATGAAATTAATCTTAATGACAAAAAAAATATACCTTTTCACACGCTTCCAAAATCATCTTAAGACAAGTTGCCTAGTCTGATGCTGTAAATATTTCGGCACAGGGAGAGGACAGATTAATTTGCATCTCGGTTAGTTCGCCTCACCTAATAGCGCACAGGTAACGAGCGGCGCACACCTGGTGAAGACACAGGTAATTAGGCAGCACAGGGCCTCAGCATCACGTAATTAACCTTCGACGGACTCCATAACAAAGGATAATTACCTCCAATTAATGAGACCCGCTTCGGAAAATTATTCAATTATCGAAGTCTCTAATTTCGACCATGTTGGCCAGAGAGACTAATCGGAGAAGGAGGAGGTGGAGGAGTGAAGGAAGGGAAGGAGGCGGAGGAGGAAGAGGACGATGACGATGACGAAGAAGAAGAGGAAGAGGAGGAATGAGAGTAAGATCCAGGAAAGCACGATGAGAGAAGAAAAAAATAAAAAAGATAAAAGAAATTAAGGAAAAAGGAAGTGGAAAAATACGGAGGAAGAAGAGCAGAAAAATAAGAAAGAAAACAAAAATGAAGTAAAATGAAAAAAAAGGAGCTATAGAAAGAGAGGAAGAAAAGATGGGAAAAAGTGAAAAAAAATATGATGGTGGAAAAGCAGAAAGAAAAGAGAACGAGAAGGAAGAAGTAAAACAAGGCGGAAGAAAAGGAACAATGGGAGTAAACAAATCGAGCACCAGGATAAGTAAATGCCAACGTTGTGTACCCCAAATATTGCTCACAGGACCAAACACACAAAAAAAACCGCATCTAAGACCTCTATTGTTGTTTTTGTTGCCACTTCTGTTGTTGCTTCGTCCCGTGGCTTCGAAGGGTGAGGAAGTCTAGAACAAGCTGGCAGTCCCCTTAATTATTTTCTTATGATGTGTTGTGGGTCATATTTTGGGTGTCATGGTGGCGCCGTGTCTAAATCTCTTACGCTACGAGATGGAAGCCGCTCGTAGTCCCACATTTCATCGATTTTATGTATAGGTTTTTGTGTTAATGTAGTTTTTTTTCTGGTTCGGTTTGTTGCCACTGCGTCGAGAGCTTGTGGGCCAGGATATGAAGGTCGCTCCATCGCCTATTTATTATTTTCTTTATTTGATTTGATGTTTATTTTATGTTAATGAGTTTTTATCCTCAACAATCTTCTGTGTCTTAATAAAAATGGGGCTGCTCGAAGATAACTGTTTTATTGATTGTTTTTATGTGTATTATGCTGATTCTTTCTTTATTTTTTGCTTCATTATTGTTTTTGTATACGTATAGGTAAAGGAGGTTGGTTTAAGGTACCTGTTTTACTGTTTTTTTTTTACAACAAAGGAAAGGGCACAAAAAAAGGAAACAATAATAAAAAAGCCCGCTACTCACTGCTCTTGTTAGATTGTTCGTTTTGTCTTTATCTCAGTTGGTGGATTTATCTTCGTCTTCACTCATAAGAAAATAAAGTTACTCTAAGATGCTCATTTTCTGTTTTCTATTTTCAACCTTTTCTATTGATTTCGGATTTCATTTATATTCATCATTTCCTTTTATCGTTCATCTTGCTCAGCTGGAATTAGTTAGTCTTATCTCGTACGCCACAGAGATGAAAGCTTAATGTATTTTTCATGCGCCTAATGTTCAATAATTACTTATGTTCGTAGGGTTAATTTGATTTCAATTCATCAGCCTTATCTTGTATGTTTCTGAGATAAAAGTTTGATCTATTTCGCTTACACTTTATGTTCAGTAGTTACTTTTATATCTAGTGTTGTCCTGCTTTAATGAGTCACTCTTATCTAGCATATTTCCGAGCTGAAAGATTAATATTTCTACCCGGAAAGTTTGCTGAAAATTAACTGACATAATTTGTTTTTATGCGTCGCGGCAACAGGAAAAAGTAAATCGATGGGTCTGTACAGATTAAACTCCAATAATAAAAGTTGAAGTCTAATAAACACCAGCGCCTCGAAGGGTAGATTGGATCCGAAATGTTTGCGCGGGACACTCAGAGGCAGGAGTAAGACGTGGTGGGCTCGGGTCCTTGTTCTTGTCCTGGTCGCTGAGTACGAAGAAGTCAAAAGCTGAAGTACGACATGGTGGGCTCGGATTCTTGTTCTTGTCGTGGTCGCTGAGTACAAAGGATAAACTTGCCAACGTATAATGCAACGGTGAAATTAACTTCCTAAATTAGCGCCGCCCACGCCAGTCCGAAAGCCAGAAGTAAGATTTAACTTTTCCCGGCATCCACTGATCACATGCAGGCTGAGTGTGCGAGGGGGCGGGGCTTCCTTGTGGCGGGCCAATCATTTTCTCTCAGTGGGCAGTGGGGCGGAGTTTGATAACGAAGACAGTTTGAACAGAGTGAAGAGCACTTTTCCCAGCTCTATGGAATACATACAGGCTGGGAGAGATAGGGGGCGTGGCTTGCTTATCTGCTGGCCAATCATATTCTCTCAGTGGGCAATAGGGCGGAGCTCGTTACCGCAGACAACATGAATAGAGTATATAGAACTTTTCCCGTATATAATAGAGTATATGGAACTTTTCCCAGCATCTAATAAATACATTGAGCTTGTGACAGAGAGAGGAAGTGGCTTTACTGACGATTTGCCAATGATATACAGCCAGTGGTCAATGGGCAGGGGGCTATTTACAGAGTTAGTTAGAACTGCGTAGTGGATTATTTTCTATTATCCATCAATCTCAAGCAACCCAAGTTAAAGAGAAGGCGTGGTTTATGTGTGTTTGCAAATGAATAGCACTGAATGTAGGCGGGGGAGGAGCCTATTAGCTAAGGGACGTCGAACAAAGTATAATGAACCAGAGTGGCCTGCGGGGGTCGACTCAGCGTGTTGTGTTGTGTTGCATTGCGGTGTCTCACTAAACCCGTGTTACATTCCCCGAAGTCATATTCTCGTTTTCTATACTGGCTCAGTCCATTTTTTTTTTGTCAATAGTTTTATACTTCTTAGGCGCGAGTTGTTTTACCTTACTTCTATCATCCTTAGACGCAAGTTCATAAGTTCATTTTTATTCTCAAGCGGAAATTCATTTTGATTCTCCTTAGGCGCAAGTTCGCTTATTTTTTGTTGTCCTTTACAAGTTCTTGGATTTGGAATGAGAGTCTTTACCAAACACTATTAAGCATACCCATCCAGTCGTTATCTTTTTTTTGTTTTTGTATAATCCTCCTTAGATTCGCTTTTGATTTGGAACACGTGTCTTTCTCATCAAACTTTACTGATTTGAAGTCCATGCACCCTTTTTTTTTATTTTTACTTTTTGTTTGATTCTTCATGGACACGGTTTCAATGATATTTTAAGTCGCAAGTATTGTTCATTAAAAGATACTGATTGAATTCATCCACTCGTTCTCTTTTTTTTATTAACTTTCGTCGTTTTTATTGCTTTATTTTTCGTTATTTTTTTTACAGTAATGGAAGTAGCTCAAGGGCAAAAATAAATACAAAATGCCCGCGCTAAAAAAAGCCCGCTACAAAAAAGCCCACTTGGTTTAAACACGAATCTATCATATCAAAACAC
>NC_066563.1:11194129-11299129 GCF_024679095.1 Eriocheir sinensis
TGACGAGGAGGAGGAGGTGGAGGAGGAGGTGATGGTGGTGATGATGAAAGTAGAAGGGGAAGAAGAGGACGAGGAGGAGGAGGTGGAAGAGAACACAGAGGAAAAGAAGGCAGAGAAAACGCAAGAGATGAAGAAGAAAACAATAGATTAAAAGAACAATACAACAATAATAACAAAATAACAATGAACACGAAAATAAAATAAAAGAAAACTAGAAGAAAAACTAGGAAAATGGTAAGGGAAAAAGAATAAAGAAACATGCAGGAAGGAGGAGGGAGAGAGGAGGAATGAATGGAGGAGGGAGAGGGTAGGAAATTAGGATGAATGGAGAGAGAGAGGAAAGAGCGAGAGGAAAGGTTAGTGTTTAGGCGAGAAGGAGGGATGAATGAAAAGGAGGGAGAGGGAAGGAAATGGTTAACTGGGAGGAGTATACGAGGGAGAGAGGAGGAATCTGTGTTGAAGAGGGAGAGGGAGGAATGAATGAAGAGAGAGAGGGAGGGAAGAGTTAGTGTTTAGGCGAGAAGGAGGAATGAATGAAAAGGAGGGAGAGGGAAGGAAATGGTTAACTGGGAGGAGCATACAAGGGAGAGAGGAGGAATCTGTGTTGAAGAGGGAGGGGGAGGAATGAATGAAGAGAGAGAGGGAGGGAAGGTTAGTGTTTAGGCAAGGAGGGATGAATGAAAGGGAGGGAGAAGGAAGGAAACAGTTAAGGGAGGCGTATACGAGGGAGAGAGGAGGAGTCTGTGTTAATGAGAGAGAGGGAGGAATGGAGGGAAGAAGGAAGGGAGGATGAAGTGGTTAGGTGATTAAGGGAGAGAGAAAAATAGAGGAGGGAGTAAAGTGAAAGCGTTTAGCGAATAAGAGAGAAAGAATGATATATATGGAGGGAAGGAGGGAGGATGGAGGAAGTGGAGAAATGAGTGAAGGGAGGAAGGAAAAGAGCTGGAGGGAAGAGGTGAGAGAGTCTAAAAATACAACCAGTCATATAGTCATCCAGTCATCCAGTCAGCTAACCAGACAGGCAACCAATCACCCAGCCGTATCACAGACAGCCAGATAACTAATAAGAAAGCTAACAAACCAGTCATATAGTCATCCAGTCATCCAGTCATCCAGTCAGCTAACCAGACAGGCAACCAATCACCCAGCCGTATCACAGACAGTCAGTTACCTAGCCAACCAGCCACCTAAACCAGACAACCATTCAAGCAGGCAGCCACTCAGCCAGACACTCAGTTAACCAGCCAACCAGTTAACCAGAGAGACATTCACAGAGACACCCAAACACCCAATTATCCGCCCAATAAGCCAGCTAACCAGACAGCCATTCACATATCCCAACCACACACCCAGACACGACCCAGACAGTGTGGGCAGACAAGCTCGGGACAGACAGACTCCGCGGCGGGAAGGAGGCAAGGTGAAGCTCATCAGACACGCTTGAGGGAAGAGCGGGTAATAGGCTTCATATCATGCCCCTCGGTCGTCAGCGGCGTTGTTTTGCGATTGCGGGAGAGCTTCAGTGTTACGCCTCCAGCGGCACCTCCAGGCCAGGGCGTGACGCGTTCAGTGGGAAAGGTTCAGCAGCGAGGAGAAGGAGAGGATGTGAGAAGCATAAAGAGGGAGTCAAACGCACACAGAAAAAAGGACAAGGAGAGGATGAGGGTAGAATAATGATGAAGATAAAGGAATGTAAGGAGGAAGAATAAGGAGGGAGAGAAAAAAGGAGTACAGAGTTAGGAGGAAGAGGATAAGTGTGACGGAGTTAAAAAGAAAGGAAAAAAGGGGAAAGGATTAGGAAGGAGGAGAGAAAAAGAGGAGTAATGGGATGAGAAGAGAGAAGAGTGATCGGGTAGGAGAACACGAAGGAGAAAAATGAGAGTGAGAAAATATGAAATCAAGTGAATGAAATCAAGAAAGCGAAAAAAAAAGAAATTAGATAGAGTAAGAAGAAAAGGAGGCATGAAGGAAGGGAAAGAATTAAAAAAATGTACAAAGGAGGGAAAATAAAGGGAAATAATTGATCGGGAAGCAGAAAACGAAGGAGAAAAATGAGAGTGAGAAAATATGAGAAAGAATCGGTGAATGAAAGCAAGAAAGCACACACAAAAAAGAAACTTGATGGAGAAAGAAGAAAGGGAGGCATGAAGGAAGGGAAAGAATGAAAAGAAAAGCTACAGAAGAGGGAAAATAAAGACAAATAATGTGATAGACAAACTGCAGGAAAACAAACTGGGAAATAGGAAATTGGATGCAGAAGGGGAACACGAATTAAAAGCTTGAAAATATTTTGACTTTAATAATGAAACACTTAAAATGCGTGACAGAAAAGGAATGTAGGAAAACTAAACATAGCAAAGCAGAATTAAAAAAAAAAAATAAGAGAGAGAGAGAGAGAGAGAGAGAGAGAGAGAGAGAGAGAGAGAGAGAGAGAGAGAGAGAGAGAGAGAGAGAGAGAGAGAGAGAGAGAGAGAGAGAGAGAGAGAGAGAGAGAGAGAGAGATAGAGAGAGAGAGAGAGAGAGAGAGAGAGAGAGAGAGAGAGAGAGAGAGAGAGAGAGAGAGAGAGAGAGAGAGAGAGAGAGAGAGAGAGAGAGAGAGAGAGAGAGAGAGAGAGAGAGAGAGAGAGAGAGAGAGAGAGAGAGAGAGAGAGAGAGAGAGAGAGAGAGAGATAGAGAGAGAGAGAGAGAGAGAGAGAGAGAGAGAGAGAGAGAGAGAGAGAGAGAGAGAGAGAGAGAGAGAGAGAGAGAGAGAGAACAGGTTAGCCCATTGATCGTGTCTTACCCTTGAACAAGCGTAGAGGAAATACCTGAGCGTACCCCTGCAAGACACGACGCCCCCCCTGACAACCCCCTGACCACCCCCCCTGACCTGCCCCTTAACCCCCCATTTCCTAGAACTCACCCCCTCCTTCTCATTGTCTGGTGCCCCCGTCCCTCCATCCCCTCCCCTTCCCCCCCACCCTCCCTCATCTCTCCGTCTCTTCTCCTCACCTCCCTCTCCCCCCCCATGATTCTCCTCTCCCAAAATTCTCCCACCATTCTTGCTCCTCCTCCTCCTCCTCCTCCTCCTCCTCCTCCTTCTCTTCACCAATCATTTTCTTTCCTAACATTATTTTCCTTTTTCTTCATATTTTTCTCCATTATTTTATTTTTATTTTTATTTTTTTGCTTTATTTACTCTCAAACCCTCAATCTCCTTTTCTTATTACAATTTTTATCCCGTTTATTTTCTGCCTTCGTCATTTTCTGCTTTATTTTACTACCTTGTTTGTCCGCCATGCTTTATTTTCTCCACAATTTTTCTTTTTTTATTCGCTCTGCGTTTTTCCTTTCTCATAACTTTTCTTGTTTTCATCTATCTTAATTTTTCACGCTCGAAGTTTTCATCCCGTCCTGCATCCATCTATTTTCTCTCTTTCTCTCTTTTTTCTTCTTTTTGCTAGTTTCGTTTCCTTATTTATCTCTATTATCTTTTTCATTTCCTTCTTATTCCTTCCTTCCTTTTGCTTCCTTCCTTATTATTCCATTTTCTCTCCTCGTCTCTTTTCCTTATCCTCCTTTCACAGTTTACTCTCCCCGAATCTTCCTCCTTATCCTCCTTCCTAAGTTTTCCCTCCACACTTCTTTCTTATCCCTTGCTTATTCCTTTCTCCTTCCCTCTTTATCATCCCCCTTTCTCTCAGTTTCTTTTCCCCGTCTGTTCCTCTTTTTCTTCCTCCTTTCGCTTTTTCTCTCCTCGCCTCCTCCTCCTTCTCCCTCCTTGTTTTCGCCCCCTCCTGCCCTCGGGGGGGAGAGCCACGGGGAGGTGAATAGTTGGACCTTAGACTAATTGTGGGCGGTGAGGGGATGAGTTTTTGTGTGGAGGATAACGTCGATTTTTCTTGGAGTTGTTACGTGAGGTCTGATTATTATTATTGTTGTTGTTATTATTATTATTGTTATTATTATTATTATTATTATTATTATTATTATTATTATTATTATTATTATTATTATTATTATTATTATTATTGTTATTATTATTATTATTATCATTATTATTATTGATGTTGTATTATTAGTGCTGCTTTCTACTACTGCTACATCAACAACAACTACTACTACTACTACTACTACTACTACTACCCACTGCTACTACCACCACTACTACTACTATTACTATTACTACTACTACCACCCTACTACTGTAACTACAACTACAACAACAGCAACTACTACTACTACCACCACCACCACCCCTACCACTAAACCATCACCACTTTTTTTCATTTTTTACTTATTCACCGATGGCGCCGGTAGACCTTCTTGGTGGGGCCTGATGGTCAGCCCCAGTCCGTTATGGCGCAGGCAGGTGTTTATAGTGGCGCCATCCTGCTTGGCTCATACTGCCCCCCGGAGTTGATCTTTGAGCCTAACTTTTAGAGAGAGAATCTAGAGTCCGGGTTGATAGGTGGTCTTCAGGACAGGAAAGAAAACTGAGAGAAAGGAGGTGGAGGAGGAGGAGACGGGAAGAGAAAAAAAGAAAGGAGGACAAGAAGAAGTAACAGGAAATGAAAGTAAAATGATGGAAGAGAAGAGAGATATCAGGACTCGAACCCGCGTTTCCTTGACGAGGCACCGGCACGATAACCACTCAGCCACCGCCTCCACTACTACAATTGCTTTATTACCCCCATCACTAATACTTTTAATACTTCCTTTACTACCGCCATCACCACCATCATTACCACCACGCTGATCTAAGACGTCTGATAGCAATCATTTATTTTCCCCGCTATAGATTAAACCGCCCTTAACTTTCAGCCACTTTTCAGTCTCCCTTTAATTTCCAAGCTCGAGTTAAATCTCTCGTCGGACGGCCTGGCCACGCCCCCTTCTGCCTTCCGCCTCGAAATGGGTCGCTCGTGGACTCTCGACGCGGTGGTTATCGTGTTGGAAAAGACAGAAAAACTAGCCCGTCGCTGCCCAGACTGCCCCAGACCGCCCCAGACTCTTTCTTCCCGCCGTCTATCTCGCACGGGTCAAATGAGGCGGAACGAATGGTAAACACATACACTTTGCTCCTATTTTTACGTGTCTGGGTGAATTTTCTTGCCCGGTGGAGGCTTCTGAGGGTGCGGTGGCGGTGGTGGAGATGGTGGTGGTCGTGGTGGAGATGGTGGTGGTTGGTTAATGGCTTCCTCGCGTGTGTGTTGCGTGTGTGTCTCTCCGCCCTCGTGTCGTTCAGTGTCGCGTGCGTCGCCTCGGTTAATTGGTGCGTGGCGATGCTCACACCTGTACAACCACCTGAGATGACGGACTGAGATTTGCCGGGACGCGAACGACAGCTTTTAAACTTTATCCGTCACGCGCCTCTTGTTCGTGGCTCTTGTTTCTGGTCTGAGAACGCGACAACACGGCTGATTCTACTTTATTAACGGTAAATTAGGCCTTTTATGTCGTTAATTACTTCCCCGGGCGGATAGACAGCGGCCGAGGCGTACCCACGAGCGACCCGCGGCTCCTGGGGGTGAGTTTTTGTTATCTTACCGACACGAACATCGCCTGGGGTTTTGAGAGGCTTCATTCACCTGTGGCTCACCTCCCCTTCATTCATCTTTGCCTCCTCCTTCCCCTCCTCCTTCCCTTCCTTCCCCTCCTCCTTCCCCTCCTCCATCCCTACCTTCCCCTCCTTCTCGTTCCCTTCACCTCATCTTTCCCCCTTTCCTTGCCATCTTTTTCCTTCTCCTTCTCCTTTTCCTTCCCTTTCTTCATCCCCTCCTTCCTCTCCTCTTCTTCCTCCTCCTCCATTGTTTCTCTCTTCCGCCCTTATCTCCCTTTTTCTCCTACCTTTACTTCTCCGGCAACATCTCCTCTGCCGGAATTCGTGTTTGATAGGTGTTGCGTGTGTAAGAGGGGTTAAAATTGAAGTTACAGGTGTTTTGAGAGAGAGAGAGAGAGAGAGAGAGAGAGAGAGAGAGAGAGAGAGAGAGAGAGAGAGAGAGAGAGAGAGAGAGAGAGAGAGAGAGAGAGAGAGAGAGAGAGAGAGAGAGAGAGAGAGAGAGAGAGAGAGAGAGAGAGAGAGAGAGAGAGAGAGAGAGAGAGAGAGAGAGAGAGAGAGAGAGAGAGAGAGAGAGAGAGAGAGAGAGAGAGAGAGAGAGAGAGAGAGAGAGAGAGAGAGAGAGAGAGAGAGAGAGAGAGAGAGAGAGAGAGAGAGAGAGATGAGAATGCAAGAAATCATGAAATTCTCTTACCTGTAATCATCAATCAACATAACAGGTAGCAATGATCGATGACCCTCCGAACAAACACACACACACACACACACACACACACACACACCCACGCACACGCACACACCCACACCCACACACACACACACACACACACACACAAGGCTTCCAGTAGTGTTGGTATTTTCTTGTAAGCTTTTCAATTATCGAAGCACTCAGGGAACATTGCAAAAGGAGGAGGAGGAGGAGGAGGAGGAAGAGGAAGAGGAGGACGAGGACAACGACGAGGAGAAGGAGGAGATGATGATGGAAGAGAAGAAAAAGAGAAGTAAGAAGAAAGACGAATAATTATAGAAGAGGAGGAAGATGAAGATGAGGATTAGGAAAAAGAAGAGGAGGAGGAGGCGAAGGAGGAGGAGGAGGAGGAGAAAAAAAAAGAAATCAAAAGCAAGAGGAAAAAGGAATATTTGAAGGAAGAGGAACAAGATGAAGACAAGGGCTGCAAAAAAAAATGGAAAGGAGGAGGAGGAGGAGGAGGAAGAGGAGGAAAAAAGAAGAGGAGGAAGTGGAGAAGGAGAAGGAGGAAGGCGCATCACGCTCATCGTTTACGTTAAGCGAGGCGTTAAGTGTTGTAGCAAAGTTTATTTTTTTTCCTCCTTCGTAAATCGTTGGGGAAGTGAGGCGGCGGTGGAGGAGGAGGAAAATGAAACACACACTTTGCTACACGCTACTCCTGACACGCGCGTTCTCTGTGTAATGAGTTTTCTTCTTTTTCTTCCTCTTTCTTCATACTTTTTTTTTTTACAACAAAGGGATTCCCGGGCGGAGTGGAAAAATTTGGGCGGCTTTTCCGATACTCTACGCCCCTGTCCACCCAGCAGTGAATGTGTACCAGGTATAAATCGGGGGTTGTGTCCCGTCTCCTGGGGTCTGTTCCATTCTCCTATAATTCCTTCCCCTTCTGTCTCTCTCCGGCATATGACCACAGATGTTGCGCCGACTAAACGAAACTTTCCAACTTTACAACAAAGGAGACAGCTCAAGCGCACACCAAAAAAAGGAAACAATAATAAAAAAAAAAGCCCGCTAATCGCTGCTCCTAAAAAGAATCCAAAGAGGTGGCCGAAAATAACGATACAAGATAGGGAGAGAGGCAAAATAGAAGATTAAATACCGCAAGATTAAATACCGATGATGCTACTGATGTTGAATATTTACAATGCATTTTTGACTTGTCTGTTTCATATATACATCTTTCTTTTATTGAGGGAGAGAGAAGCTTGAAGAAAAGAAGAAAGGAGTAAGGTAGGGAAAACGAGACGAAGGATGAGGAGAAAGAAAAGTCAGGAAAACAAGAGAGATGTAAAGGAGAGAGAGGAGAGGAAGGAGGATAAGGACAAGGGAGAAAAGGAAGTGGAGTAGGACACAGTAATGAGAAAAGGAGGATAAAAGTAAGGATGAAAGGAATGATGAAAGAAAGGAAGGAAATAAAAGGCAGATGGTGAGGAAGAAAGGAATGCAGGAAGGTAAGATAAGAGGGTGAGGGAGGGAAGGAAATATAAAGATGGCGGGAAGGAAGGAAGGAAGGAAAATTGAGAGAGAGAGAGAGAGAGAGAGAGAGAGAGAGAGAGAGAGAGAGAGAGAGAGAGAGAGAGAGAGAGAGAGAGAGAGAGAGAGAGAGAGAAGAGAGAGAAGAGAGAGAAGAGAGAAAGAGAGAGAGAGAGAGAGAGAGAGAGAGAGAGAGAGAGAGAGAGAGAGAGAGAGAGAGAGAGAGAGAAAGCTGTGTGGAGGCTGTGTGCTAGGAGGCTGAGGTCAGGGCAAGAGACAGAGTGGAGAGGGGGGGAGGGGGGGGAGACAGTGGGGGGCAAGCAAGGGATCAAGAAAGTTCACCCACATGACCTTTGACCTTTAGAAAGAGAGATATCCCCTGCCCCCCAACCTGCCTGCACCGCCCCCCCCTCTCGCCCCCCTCCCTTCGCCCCCCTTACCCCCCTTACTGTAGGTCGTGCGTGTCGTCTTGTTGTCGTCCGTCACCTCCAGGCTGTGAGGGGGGGGAGAGAGGGGGGAGGAGGGGGGGGTCATCCTTGTCGTTTTTCGGGGGTAAGGTGTTGCTGTTGGGAGGGTATATTTTGTTGTTGTTGTTGTTGTTGTTGTTGTTGTTGTTGCTGTTGTTGTTGTTATTGTTATTGTTATTGTTATTGCTATTGTTGTTGTTGTTGTTGTTGTTGGGGCGTCAGTAGATTATGATTCGGGGTTTGGTTTTGGTGTTGGTTGGTCTTTGTTGGTTTATTTCCTACTTATTGTTGTTGTTGTTGTTGTTGTTGTTGTTGTTGTTGTTGTTGTAGTTGTTGTAGGGAGTGTGGATGCTGAGGTTCGGGCTGGCGTTGTTATTGTTGTTCTTGTAAATATTTCGGTCTGTAAAAAACAACTAAAAAAACTACAACATACCCTTCTCTCTTCCCTCTCTCCTTTTCCCTTTCTTTTCCTTCTTTCTTCCCTATCCTGTCCCTCCCGTCACTGTTCCCTTCTTTCATGCCCTAATATTCTTTTCCATCTCTTCCTTATCTCCCTTTCCCTTTCTCTTTCTCCTTTCTTCCCTATCCCTATTCCCTATCCTTATCCCCTTCACTTTCCTCCTTTCTTGCCCCTACATTCTTTCCCATCTTTTATCCACTTTCTTTCCTCCCTGTACAGCACCATCCATCTCTCCTCCCTCACAGCATGTCCTTACAATAATACACATGACATAAGGAGGATGGAGCGAGGGAGGAGGGATGGGGAGACGGTTGGGACGGAAGGAGGAAGGAGGTGGAGGTAGGAGTGGAAGAAGGAGGAGGAGAAGGGGAGAAGTAGTGAGAGGTAGAGGATGGGAAGAAGTGGAAGGAGAGGTTGAAGAAGAGAGGAAGTAAGAGTGGATGAAGGAGAAAGAGGTGGAGTTGTGGAAGGAAGAGGAGAGGAGCAGTGGAACAATGTAGAAGGGAGAGGTAAGAGAGGAAGGAGTGAACGGAGGAGGAGGAATAGGAAAAGAAAAACGGTTGAGGTAGAGAAGTAGTGACGGGAAGGGGAGAAAGAGACAGAGAAATAAGGAGACAAAGAGGGAGCACCGCCACCATAACATTACGTGATTATACTCTTGTTGTCCGTAGCCTCTCTGTCACCATAAGGAGCGAGGTCAAGGCTGCCAGCGAAGCAAACACCACCTAGACTCCTAAAGCACAGGGTTGTCACAGCATATGCAAGTCGCCCTCCAGTACCGAGCCACGACGGACAGACAGACAAACTCGCTGTATGAATGGGTCGCTAATGCACCAAAGGATATCGATTGTACCGGTTAATGGAAACGTAGAAGAATTAAAAGAATAATATGATACATGGACACCTCTCCTCCCGAAATTGACCCCTCTTTCGGCCGTCTCTTTGGATTCTTTTTAGGAGCAGCGAGTTGCGGGCTTTTTTTTATTATTGTTTCCTTTTTTGTGCCCTTGAGCTGTCTCCTTTGTTGCAAAAAAAAAAAAAAAAAAAAAAAACTAATAGAATAAAAGCGAATACGAAAATTGAATAATATAATAGAAGAATACACTAGAAAATGAGTAGAATGGAATAGGATGGAGGAGTTGAAGAATAGAATAGCATAGGAAAATATAATAAATGAGAAAAGTAGACTAGAAGAATAGAAAAAAATAGAATATAATAGACGAATGGAAGAAAGAGAGCCAAATGCCATATGAGGAGAGACAAAACTTTAAGAATCACGTTTAAAATAAATAAAAACTTCAGAATTGATTGTGAGGGAAAGTTATCACCTCAGCATTAGAAAAAAAACAACATAAAACCAATCAGCGTGAAGCAAACATTTTTAGACCATTCAAAAAAGCTTCAAAACTAACCACAAGTCTAACAATCAAAATAAAAATGTGTCCCAGCAAAAAACAAACAAAAAACCCTTAACCCGGTAGCTGCGGGGATCATGCTTCTTAATTAAAGGCCCTTCTAAGCGAATTAATGAAAAAAAAATCATCACTCACACACACCATTTCATAATATATATCAACGCATTTGTGATCAGTTTATGCATCATCTATGTTGGGGAGTTTATATCATGGCAAAAATTTGGCCCGTCGCTGGTACACGGTAAAGCCACAAATTTGGTCCGTCGCTGCTACCGGGTTAAATAGAGCAGTGACCTAAACTCGCTTGACCTAAACCTGCGCCAGTCTGCCCTGATTCATATAACACGTGTAGACAGTCCCTCTCTCTTGCAGCGTCCGTCCTTCTGAGGGTCTAAGAATACACTGCGAGGGAGGAAGCCAGACGGGGAGAAGCCTTGACCTACCTAGGGAATGCAAGAGGTCAGCGTGCAAGGAAAGGAGTGGGAGGAGGAGGAGGTGGGAGATGGTGCAAGACGAGGCGAATAAGGAGTGGAAAGAGCGGGAAAAGAAAGGTGGAAGAAGGAAAGAGGAAGGAAGAAAAAGGAAAAGAAGGAAAAGTAGGAGTTGAAAGATGAAAAGAAGTTGGGATAGAGAAATGACTGGATGGGAGGGAGACGGGAATAGGAGGAGGAGGAGAAGGAAAAAGTAGTAGTTGTTGAGAGAAGAAAAGGAGGAGTGGGATTAAGAAAGAGAAGGATGGGAGAGGGAAGAAAGACTGAAGGAGGAATGAGGAGAAAAAAAAAGAGAAGAAGGAAAACCAGGAAAGGTGGAAAGAAGAAATGGAGAAATGGAGGAGTGAGAGAAGGAGGAGAGAGGAGAGAGGAGAGAAATAGGAGGGAAGATTAAGAAGGAGAAAAAGATGAGAAAGGTAAAAAGAGATGAAGAAAGAGGAGAGGAGGAGGAGGAGGAAGGCAGTGAAAGAAGAAGAAGGAAGAGAAGGAGGAGGAGAAGAGAAGTAGAAGATAAAAGGGGAACAAAAAAGAGACACTGAGGAGGCAAAAGGAGAAGGAGTAAAGGTTAAAGGAGATGGAGAAATAGGAGGAGGAGGAAGGTGGAGGAGGTGGAGGGAGTGGCCAGCCGTCGGTAAATCATGAAGTGGAGAGGGAAGGAGTTGCACACATTATGGTGGAGTCGTTTTTGGTCTTCGAGCCTCCACTTTGTCACCACTAATGCTCTGTAATTGGCGCCGAGATGAAGGAGGAGGCGTGGGAGGGGGCGTGGGAGGGGGCGTGGGAGGGGCGTGGGTGTGCGTGCGGCTTGTCCTTGTATGTGTGTGTGTGTGTGTGTGTGTGTGTGTGTGTGTGTTATGTCCATCACGCACAAAAGGTATAAGGGACATGTCTGCAGTGTGGGAAGACTCTCGCCTCGTCCTCTCACCCAACGTTTATATTTTTTTGTGTCGTATAAAAGAAACAAATGAGAAACGTTTCCTCTTGTTTTTATTCAGCGGAGAGTGAAGGAAAGCATGAAATAAAAGACCCCAGGTATAGGAGAAGTGCTTGACTGCCCTTTTTTTAAGCTGTTTCCTCTACCGTAAAAATATAAATTAGTTACCGTCTTATAGTCTTAGGCGAATAGAATGAGTATGAAAATGAAGGATTGTTGTTTTTCTTCACTGCGTGGGATATAGGATTAAAAGACATTATTTAGCAAGACTACCTAATACTCCTTGCCATCTTTTTCCTGTCTAAATTTGTATGTTCATAGCTTCGAATATAATAGTGTTAATATGAAGGATTGTATATATTTTTTTTTATAACGTTGAATAAAGAAAAAAAGTTAATTAGTCAGGCAACCTAATGCTCCCTGCCACCTTTTCCTGCCAATCTTTTTTGTGTTCTTAGCTTTGAGAAGAATAGAATTTAAATATGAAGGAATGCTTATTATTTTTTTTATAGCGTCGGGTAAAGAAAAAAAAGTTAATTAGTAATGCTACCTGATGCTTCCTGCCACCTTGTTCCTGCCTACCTGTTGATGTTCTTAGCTTCGAGTAGCATAAAGTATAAACATGAGGGATTTTTTTTTGTAGTGTCGAGTAAAAGAAAAAAAACATTAATTAGTAAGACTACCTAATGCTCCTCGCCACCTCTGCTTGTTCCTGCCTACCTGTTGATGTTCTTCGCTTCGAGTAGCATAAAGTATAAACATTAGGTATTATTTCTTTCCTTATAGTGTCTAGTAAAAGAAAAAAAGAACATTAATTAGTAAGACTACCTAATGCTCCTCGCCACCCAGACACCAGGGCAGCTTCAGGTTAGGAGAGACAAGGAAGCACGGTGGTCAGGTGAGGAGCCCCCCTTCACCCCTCTACCCCCTCACCCACCCACACTCACCCAGGTAGACAATTAGTTAAAACACCTGTTCTCGCCTGCACAACGCGACTCCTTAGACACAGTAAAAAGAAAATTAGTTAACAACCGCAATAAAAATAAGTCCCCGCAGTTAGATTAATGAGAAAGCCATTGTCGATTTGTTCTTTTCCTTTTATTCAGGTGTCGTAAAAAGTCTTGTTAAATATTCGAGTTGTAAAGAAGGGAAGGGGCGAGTGTCTTGTTCTCCAAAGGTGTAAAATCGAAAATAAAATGCATGGAGTAATATTAGTCAAGGAACAAGTGTCTGTTAATGTTTCTTTTAATGACTGAGGTGTTGGGAAAGGTCTGTATGTGTGTGTGTGTGTGTGTGTGTGTGTGAGAGAGAGAGAGAGAGAGAGAGAGAGAGAGAGAGAGAGAGAGAGAGAGAGAGAGAGAGAGAGAGAGAGAGAGAGAGAGAGAGAGAGAGAGAGAGAGAGAGAGAGAGAGAGAGAGAGAGAGAGAGAGAGAGAGAGAGAGAGAGAGAGAGAGAGAGAGAGAGAGAGAGAGAGAGAGAGAGAGAGAGAGAGAGAGAGAGAGAGAGAGAGAGAGAGAGAGAGAGAGAGAGAGAGAGAGAGAGAGAGAGAGAGAGAGAGAGAGAGAGAGAGAGAGAGAGAGAGAGAGAGAGAGAGAGAGAGAGAGAGAGAGAGAGAGAGAGAGAGAGGAACAGGGAGAGAGAGAGAGCACTGTCTAGCTTCCTTTTATTCTTTTTTTCCCTTAAGCTATTTCCTCAACTGTAAAAAAAAAAATAGCAAGGAGTGTCTCATCCTGCGCAGGTGTAAAAATATCTTTCTCACCGTTGGAAATCCGTGTCTCTTATTTTTCCTGAGGTATTGTGTTGCCTAAGTGCAGTTCTGGCGGCCGTAAGTAAGAGGGTTGAAGTGGGCGCCGGTCTAAATGGTCTCCACGGCTTGTTACTCGCTCGGGAGCCTCGGGTGGGGAGAACCGTTTTCCTTCTCACCTGCAAGACGAACTGTGACACATGGATGGTTTGTGCCGGATGGAGACGAAGACAGGGAGAAAATAAAATATTATAGAGAAAACGGGAGAGATAGGAGGAGCACGAGGATGAGACGTTTCAAATCAAGATGGAGAAAAGGAGAAATAGAGTGAAAAGAATGAGAATGGGAGAGGAAAGAAGAGAACAGGGATGGTGCGTATCAAAAAAAGACGAAGAAAGAGAGAAAAGAAAATGAAAAATGAAAAGATTGGAGAGAGAAGGAGGAGGAGGAGGAGCACGAGGATGAGAAGCTTCAAATCAAGATGGAGAAAAGGAGAAATCAAAGGAAAAGAATGAGAATGAGAGAGGAGAGAAGAGGACAGGGATGGTGCGTATCAAAAAAAGACGAAGAAAGAGAGAAAAGAAATTGAAGAATGAGAAGATTGGAGAGAGAAGGAGGAGGAGGAGGAGCACGTGGATGGAGTGTGCCAGATCAAGATGGAGAAAGAGAGAAAATGAAATCAAAATAAGAGAAAATGAGAGAGAGAGAGAGAGAGCGAGAAGAACGGGGATGGGACGTATCAGAACAAGGAGAATGGGAAAAAAAGAAAAAAGAAAGAGAACAAAACGAAGAAAGGGAGAAAAGAAAATTATGTCAGAAGATGGGAGAGAGGAGGAAGAGAACGTGAATGAAGTGTGCCAGAAGAAAATGGAGAAAAGAACAATATGAAATTAATGAAAGAGAAAATGAAAGAGAAGAGGAGGAGGGAGGGGCGCGGCAGGTGAGAGTGGACAGGTCATTGAGACAGCGGCACATTAGGAGGGAATCAAGTGCAGGCTTTACTCCCCCGCCAGACAGACGTACGAGGTGAAAGTGTTCGTCTGTAATTGGCGGTCAAGGCGGGAAGGACAAGCAACACTTTTCCCCCAGCTGACCCTTTTTATTTCTCTTGTTTCTTATGTTTTGATTTCACGCCTTCCTCCCCCCTCGTAGTCCCGCTGTTGTACGTTGTGGAAGACGTTTACGTTTATTCTTAATTGCGCCGTTTTGTCAGGTTAATTAAAGGAAGTTCAAAGTGAGTTATGGAAGTTTGTGTGATTATAATCTTACCTGTTCTTGTACGATGTTATTTCCCATTCACAAATTCTTTCTCGTTCTTTTGGGTCTTCTGTTCCCATTCATAATTTATTATTTTCTACTCTCGTTGCAGTGAAGATGAGATATAGAAGCGAATTTTCATTTTTTTTTTTGGTCACCCTCTCTTGGTTATCTACTTTGACCTTGGACTGGCTCAATATTGCATACCTTTGTTTTGTTTTGTTTTGATTTTTCTCTCCATGGGGTCTCTTAATCACTTTTCTCGTTCCTGTTTTCATTTTCTTCATTTCATTCTCTTTTATGTCCTATTCTTTCATTTTTATTTCTTTCATTTTCACTGGCTTCTTTTAATCTTATTTTCTCTTCTCGTTCTCGTAAATGTTGTTTCTTATAGATTTTCGTCTTCTATCTTCTTCTTCGCCAATCTCTGCATCACTCCCGGCCAGGTCCTGTTCTGCTTTGACTTTGTTTTCTTTTCATTCTTACTTCTTTCATATTTATTGGCTCCTTGTTATATTTTTTTCTCTCGTTTTTTTTTAAAGGTAGTTTCTTAACCCTCTTGTTCTCCTTTGCAGTGGTGTTGAGCTGCCTAGTCGTGGGCAGCAGCGCCAGCCTCTGCATCCCCCCCGCCCACGTCCCCCACGGCCACGTCACCCTGGGGCGCGGCGGCTTCGTGGCCTCCTTCAGGTGTCATGACGGCCACACTCTCCAGGGCACGGCCGTCGCGGTGTGCCTGGCGGGAAGGTGGTCCACGCCGCCCCCCACCTGTGTCCCGGCAGGTAAGAACTAATTAACAGGTGTGCAGATGGAGGTAAAGGTAGGTTAGGGTATGGCGGGGGGGGGGAGAGAGAGAGAGAGGGAGAGGGAGAGGGAGAGGGAGAGAAGGAAAGAGAGAGAAGGAGGAGAAGAAGGGAGAAGGAGAGAGGGAGAGGGAAAGGGAGAGGGAGATGGGGAGGGAGAGGAGAGGAGAGAGCGTGCGTGCGTGTGTGTGTATATTTGTTTGTTTTGCCCGTTGTTCGCCTCCTCTTAGTGTATAATTAGTGCACAAGATTAGTGAGAAAAGAGATGAGTAAACATAACCTTTGACCCTTCCTCCTCCTCCTCCTCCTCCTCCTCCTCTTCACACCCTCTCCCTCCTTGAGATTCAACTTTTTTTTTGTGTGTGTGTGTGTGTGTGCGTGCTCGCCTTGTGGGTTGGCCGGCTGGTTGGCTCCTGAGGTACGAAAATTATGATGCACCAGTTCTTGCGGGAAACTAAAACTTAATAATCTCAGGAGGAGAGAGAAAGCGTCTTGAGGGAGGTGGAAATAATGGCCAGGATCGGATTGAGGTGATGTTTTCTAAAATTTTTCATCTTATACTTTCCATAAAATTTCCAAACCAGACTGCGCATTCGTTAGCAAACTTTTTACATTTTTATTTATTTCCTTACGTTAGACTGTTGCATGTAATTGGTGCCGATGTGGGAGTTGCCTAAGAGTTCTGAAAGAGTACAGAGGCTTGTTTGCGTCAATAAGAATCTCGCGAAAGTTCATATTAGTGAGCGTCATCGTGCACGTCGTGGTGGTGACTGACTGGCTGATAGACGAGTCACTGCCCCAAGACAAATCCCTCTTAGTGAAGGCTAACAAACAGTAGGGCATGTGTACTACTGCGAGTGGCGCCCGAGGTGAGAGTGAGGATGGGTGAGGTTATGGCCCGCGGCGGACGTGCAGTCTCAATTCAAGCTGCTAACAAGCCCTCCTGATGGTGCATTGCCGAGGCCCGCCAGGCAGTGCTCGCCGTGTCCCCCCCGCGCCCGCCCTCCCGCACATACGGCCGAGGCGAGCACGGCCATGAGGAACAAACTCCTGCCGGGCCAGTTGACGCCGAGGCTCAGATACAACGGACGAGCCATCCTGAGGAACATTATGACTCGGCTCTGCACATTTATTTGAATTTCTTTCGCGAATGTATTACTTTGTCGTTGTGTCGAATAAGTTTTAAACTTTATTGTATAATATCCACTGCAAACCTAAGGCACTGCTTTGGTTTTGAACCCCCGAGTGGATTTTGTTTCATCGATTTTCTTCATTGGTATGAATTTGGTCTTAAGACGTGTAATTATTTGACTCATAATATTCTGAATACCCCAAAAAACACTTTTTTGGACATATTCGAACCTCTTGTGTTTAATATTTATTATTCATGTTGCATACTGACCATGATACAAAACTCATACTTTATGCATTTTATTGTGATAAGCGCCAGGTTTGGGCAGGCAAAACAGGAACAAGACTTGAACACGACGCGAGGGGCCGTGGGAGGCAGCCAGGAGGAGCATTAAGATTATTAAGGAACAATTTTTCATTGATGTACATGACAGTGGAAAACATTAAGAAATAAATATACTGAATTAGCCTCTGCGCCGGCCCGTGATGGAGGGGCATTATTCGCAAGATATTTCATTTACCTCCTCTCTTAATATCAAAAGTCATGTGAATACAGATAATTAACGTAGACGTAAAGGAGTCATTCTTTAAAGTCATGGAAAACAGCAAAGGTCGTTCCTGCTTTTCTGTTATCAGGAGTCAAGTGAATCCAAGCAGAGGAAACATGTGCAAGGGAAACATTCTAAATTCATGGAAAGCGGATTGAATTCTTTCTTTATGGCGTCGGGAAACTGTAACCTGATCCCACGGTGAGAACACTTGCCATTTTTCATGTATCAGAGGTCAAGTGAACCAAGATTACTGACACAGACGTAAGGGAAACACATTCGAGAGGTGGAGGACCAGGACGAGTTTTGATTTATTGTGACGGGAAATTGCAGCTATCTCAAGAATGACAGAAAACTGGCCATTATTCTTGCATCAGAGTCGTGTAAATCCGAACCATTGACATAAACTTAAAGGAAACACATATTAAAGACATAAAAAGAAACATAGACGAGTTTTCTTTATTGTGGCTGTAAATTGTAACTGTATCTCGGGAACTGGAAGAAAAAGAATAATATAGAAAAGGTGAAAAAATATTGGCAGACTTACAGGAAATACATTATAAAGACATAAAAAAAATAGATAGAAGGGAAGTTATATTTGCTGTAACTTGATCTTGATAATGAAAGCAGAATAATTTTGACGAGGGGAAAAATATTGACAGACTTTAAGGTAACATTCGAGACCCCCCAAAAAAAGGCAGAGGTGAATTTTTTTTTTATTATTGTAGCGGTAAATTGCAACTTGGTATCGATATGGTGACGAAAAAGAAGAGTATTAAGAGGGGAAAGATTATGGACACGTTCTGGAGTAAAAAAAAAAAAAAAGGTAAAAAAAAAAAAAAAATCACCCAGCCAGAATCGAGTCGTTCTATATTGTTGCTATAAATAACTGTAACTTGATATCGGTGTGGGAAGAAAAAAAAAGAGGTATATGAAGAGAGGGGAAAAAACACACATCTGAAGAAGAAAAAAGCACAATACTTCGGGTTGGGTGTGAGGGAAACGAACAAGCCTAACCGGTCGTGCATGATAACTTGTCAAATTTTCCCCCTCTCGTCGACGTAGGAGATGCGGGTTTGGCGAGGGGAAAAAAGGGCGAACCAGATGACGAGATGGAAAATAATGACCGGTAAATAGGACCTGAGCTTTACACGGCAAGAAGCAGAAGCAGAAGGAGGGGGAGGTGATGTTTATGGAGTGCCTCTGAATAAAACTGCTGCGTCACTGAGAGGGAGAGGGAGAGGGGGAGAGGGAGACGGGGAGAGAGAAAGGGGGAGGGAAGAGAGAGCGGAGGAGGGAAGAGAGCGGAGGAGGGAAGAGAGCGGAGGAGGGAAGAGAGCGGAGGAGGGAAGAGAGTGGAGGAGGGAAGAGAGAGAGAGGGAGGGAAGAGAGAGAGGGGGAGGGAAGAGAGAGCGGAGGAGGGAAGAGAGAGCGGAGGAGGGAAGAGAGAGCAGAGGAGGGAAGAGAGGAGGGAGGAGAGGAGGAAGGAAGAGAGGGAGGAAGAGAGAGAGGGAGGAAGAGAGAGAGGGGGAGGAAGAGAGAGGGAGGAAGAGAGGAGGGGAGGGAGGGAGGGAGAGAGGAAGAGAGGGGAGGAGGGAAGAGAGGGAGGGAGGAAGAGAGGGAGGAGGAGGGAAGAGAGAGAGAGTGGGAGGGAAGAGAGAGAGAGGGAGGGAAGAGAGAGAGAGGGAGGGAAGAGAGTGGGGGAGGGAGGGAAGAGAGTGGGGGAGGGAGGGAAGAGAGTGGGGGAGGAGGAAGAGAGAGGGAGGAGGGAGGGAGAGAGAGGAGGGAAGAGAGTGGGGGAGGGAGGGAAGAGAGTGGGGGAGGGAGGGAAGAGAGGGAGGGAGGGAGAGGGGAGGAGGAGGGGAAGAGGTGGGGAGGAGGAAGAGAGGGGAGGGAGGGAAGAGAGTGGGGGAGGGAGAGGGAAGAGAGGGGAGGGAGGGAAGAGAGTGAGGAAGAGGGAAGAGAGGGAGGGAGGGAAGAGAGTGGGGGAGGAGGGAAGAGAGTGGGGGAGGGAGGGAAGAGAGTGGGGAGGGAGGGAAGAGAGAGAGCGGGAGGGAAGAGAGTGGGAGAGGGAGGGAAGAGAGTGGAGGAGGGAAGAGAGTGGGGGAGGGAGGGAAGAGAGAGGGGGAGGGAGGGAAGAGAGTGGGGGAGGGAGGGAAGAGAGTGGGGGAGGGATGGAAGAGAGTGGGGGAGGGAGGTAAGAGAGTGGGGGAGGGAAGAGAGTGGGGGAGGGAAGAGAGGGGAGGGAGGGAAGAGAGTGGGGAGGGAGGGAAGAGAGTGGAGGAGGGGAGGAGGAAGAGTGGGGAGAGGGAAGAGGAGGGAGGGAGGGAGGGAGGGAGAGTGTGGGAGGGAGGGAAGAGTGGGGAGGGAGGAAGAGAGTGGGGAGGGAGGGAGAGAGGGGAGAGGAGGAGGAAGAGAGTGGGAGGGAGGAGGAAGAGAGTGGGGGAGGGAGGGAAGAGAGAGGGAGGAGGGAAGAGAGGGAGGGGGAGGGAAGAGTGGGGAGGGAGGAAGAGAGGGGAGGGAGGAAGAGAGGGGAGGGAGGAAGAGAGGGGAGGGAGGGAAGAGAGTGGAGGAGGAAGAGTGGGGAGGGAGGGAAGAGGGAAGAGAGGGGAGGGAGGGAAGAGTGGGGGAGGGAAGAGAGTGGGGGAGGGAGGAGGGAAGAGAGTGGGAGGAGGAAGAGAGAGAGGAAGAGAGTGGGGAGGAGGGAGGGAAGAGTGGGAGAGGGAGGGAAGAGAGTGGGGGAGAGAAGAGAGTGGGGGAGGAAGAGGAGGGGAGGGAGGGAGGAGGGAAGAGAGTGGGGAGGGAGGAAGAGAGTGGGGGAGGGAGGGAAGAGAGGAGGGAGAGGGAGGGAGAGAGGGAAGAGGGAGGAGAGTGGGGGAGGAGGGAAGAGAGGGAGGAGGGAAGAGAGAGAGAGTGGGGAGGGAGGGAAGAGAGTGGGGAGGGAGGGAAGAGAGAGGGAGGAGGAAGAGAGAGGGGAGGGAGGAAGAGAGAGGGGGGAGGAGGGAAGAGAGTGGGGGAGGGAGGGAAGAGAGTGGGGGAGGGAGGGAAGAGAGAGAGAGGGAGGGAAGAGAGAGGGAGGGAGGGAAGAGAGAGGGAGGGAGGAAGAGAGTGGGGAGGAAGAGAGTGGGGAGGGAAGAGAGAGTGGGAGGAAGAGAGGGGAGGAGGGAAGAGAGAGAGGGAGGAGGGGAGAGAGAGAGAGAGAGAGAGGAGAGAGAGAGTGGGGAGAGAGAGAGAGAGAGGAGGGAAGAGAGAGAGAGAGAGAGAGAGAGAGAGAGAGAGAGAGAGAGAGAGAGAGAGAGAGAGAGAGAGAAACTTTCATCCCTAAAAAAGAATATATGTACTTTTGGATAGTGACAGACCTTTTGTGTGTGTGTGTGTGTGTGTGTGTGTGTGTGTGTGTGTGTGTGTGTGTGTGTTGGTCTTCTTTTCTCCTTTCTATTCATCTTTGTCATCTTCCTTCCTTCTATGTGTTTTTCTTCCTTTACTCCTTTCATCCTTTCTTCCTTCCCTTTACTTTCTCCTTTCTTTCTTTCTCTTCTTCATTCTCATTTCATTTCTTCATTTCCCGCCCTCTCGTCCTTTTCCTCTCCCTCTCTTTCCTTTCCTTCCTTTCCTCCATTATCCTTCCTTTCCTCTGTATATCTCTTTAATCCTCTCTTCTTCTTTACTCCTCATTCTCTCTTGTGGTTCTTCCTTGTTTTCCTCCTCTTTCCTCCTTCCTCCAGCTCCTCTTTAGCCCGTCTGGAAAGGAGTTTGATGTCAGATATTCTCCTTCCTTTCCTCTGTATATCTCTTCAATCCTCTCTTCTTCTCTAGTTCTCATTCTCTCTTCTTCTTCCTTGTTTTCCTCCTCTTTCCTCCTTCCTCCAGCTCCTCTTTAGCCCGTCTGGAAAGGAGTTTGATGTCAGATAATCTCCTTCCTTTCCTCTGTATATCTCTTCAATCCTTCTTTCTTCTCTAGTTTCTTTCTCTCTTCTTCTCCTTGTTTCTTCCCTCAGCTTTTGATCCTCCCCGTCGTCTATGAAAGGAGTTTGATGTCATTCAATCTCCTTCTCTTTCTTCTTCTTCTTCCCTCTCTCTTCTTCTTCCTTGTTTTCCTCCTCTTTCCTCCTTCCTCCAGTTTCTCTTTAGCTCGTCTGTGTCTGCCTCGAGGAAAGGAGTTTGATGTCAGATTTCCGCCAGAGATTAAGGTCAGTCTTCCTGCGTGTTCCGAGGCCCGCTGTGACCTCTCCCCGCCTTCGGTTATATTATACGCCTTCGCTGTGACAAAGAGCCCATTATTGTGGATCGGGATGGAAGGGAATCAAACAAAGCCGCGTCTTCGTGTTTGTGTTTGTGTCCTGTGTTTGTGTTTGTGTTTGTTGACTTCTCTCGTACACTGTTTGTCTTCACTGTGTCTGTCTTCGTTTGGTTCATAGTCTGTCGTTTCCTGTTTCTCTTTTTCTCTATCATCTTTTCTCTCTCTCTCTCTCTCTCTCTCTCTCTCTCTCTCTCTCTCTCTCTCTCTCTCTCTCTCTCTCTCTCTCTCTCTCTCTCTCTCTCTCTCTCTCTCTCTCTCTCTCTCTCTCTCTCTCTCTCTCTCTCTCTCTTCATCTCGTTTTCTTTCTTCATCTTCATCCTCCATATATAACCGGCGCACACACACACACACACACACACACACACACGTACCCCCCTCTCCCCCTCCCCCTCCCCACACCAAAACACACAGAGACACATCTTTACTCTGACACTCCACTCCTGTTACCCCATCCCATCCCTCTCTCCCTCCCTCCCTCTCCTCCCCCCTCCTCTCCCGTCCACCTTCCCCTTCCCTTTCCCACATACGGTGACTCGGTAAGGCCTCGCAGCATAACCTAAGGAGCAAGACGGCGCCACAAGCCAGCTTCAGGACTAGACGGCCGGCGATAGGGAACACGTTAAGATCTGACCTCTGCCCGCCCGTCCTGACCCGCCTTATCGCCTCTATCTTCAGCCTACGAGCACGCGAAGCAGCGGAAAGCCAGACAGACCAAGACCGAGCCATCCCAAGCTAAGCCAAGTCAAGAAAAGCCATGCCGAGTCAAGACAAAAGAAGACAGGAGGAGACGACACGAGAGGAGACAAAACAAGCTTCTCTCGTCCTTTCCCAAGTCGCTTTCTCGTTTTTCTCTTTTGTTGTTGTCTTTTTTTTTGTGGTGTCTTGCTTTTCGTCCGTTTTTGGTTTCCTGTTTGCTCATTTTTTTTGTGTGTTGTTGTTGTGTTGTAGGTTGTGTTATTTTTCGTCATTGTGAGAATTTATATATATGTTGGTCGTTTTTTTTTATATTGTTTTTAATTTGTCGTTGGTTAATCAATTCTGTTTTGCTCTTATTGTAGTTTTTCTTCTTCTGGGTTGTATTTTTTTCTCTCTGTTCTGTTCCTCTTTTCTCCACTCCTCCTCCTCCTACTCCATCTCTTTTTCCTCCATTCTCCTCAATTCTTCCATTTCATATTTCTATTCTCTCTACGTTTACCTCTCATTCCTCCTCCCTTCTGGCTCCCCCTTCCCTTTTTCCTCCTCTTCCTTTTCCTCCTTTTTATCATGTCATGTTTTTTTTATATATTGTCTTGGATTCGTCGTTGGTTAACTGATTCTGTTTTGCTCTTTATGTAGTTTTTCTTTTTTCTGGGTTGTATTTTTTTTCTCTGTTCTGTTCCTCTCTTCTCTTCCTCCTCCTCCTACTCCATCTCTTTTTCCTCCATTCTTCTCAATTCTTCCATTCTCTCTTTCTATTCTCTCTACGTTTGCCTCTCATTCCTCCTCCCTTCTGGCTCCCCTTCCCTTTTTTCCTCCTTTTTATCATGTTATGTTCATCCACCCCATTCTTCGTTTCTCTTGCCTCTCTTATAGTAGCTCCCTCATTCCTCCCTCCTCCTCCTCCTTTACCCCCTACTCTCCTCCTCTTCCCCCTCCCAGCAGCTCCTCCATTCCTCCATCCTCCTCCTTTACCCCCTCCTCTCCTCCTCTTCCCCCTCCCAGCAGCTCCTCCATTCCTCCATCCTCCTCCATTACCCCTCCTCCTCCTCTTCCCCCTCCCAGCAGCTCCTCCATTCCTCCATCCTCCTCCTTTACCCCCTCCTCTCCTCCTCTTCCCCCTCCCAGCAGCTCCTCCATTCCTCCATCCTCCTCCTTTACCCCCTACTCTCCTCCTCTTCCCCCTCCCAGCAGCTCCTCCATTCCTCCATCCTCCTCCTTAACCCTCCTCTTCTCCTCTTCCGCCTCCCAGCAGCTCCTCCATTCCTCCATCCTCCTCCTTTACCCCCTACTCTCCTCCTCTTCCCCCTCCCAGCAGCTCCTCCATTCCTCCATCCTCCTCCTTTACCCCCTCTCCTCCTCTTCCCCTCCCAGCAGCTCCTCCATTCCTCCATCCTCCTCCTTTACCCCCTACTCTCCTCCTCTTGACTCCTCTTAGCAGCTCCTCCATTCCTCCATCCTCCTCCTTTACCCCCTACTCTCCTCCTCTTGACTCCTCCCAGCAGCTCCTCCATTCCTCCATCCTCCTCCTTTACCCCCTCCTCCTCCTCTTCCCCCTCCCCGCAGCTCCTCCAGTCCTCCATCCTCCTCCTTCCCCCTCCTCTCCTCCTCTTCCCCTCCCAGCAGCTCCTCCATTCCTCCATCCTCCTCCTTTACCCCCTCCTCTCCTCCTCTTCCCCCTCCCAGCAGCTCCTCCATTCCTCCATCCTCCTCCTTTACCCCCCTCCTCTTCCCCTCCCAGCTCCTCCATTCCTCCATCCTCCTCCTCACCCCCCTCCTCCTCCTCTTCCCCCTTCCAGCAGCTCCTCCATTCCTCCATCCTCCTCCTTTACCCCCTACTCTCTCCTCTTCCCCTCCCAGCAGCTCCTCCATTCCTCCATCCTCCTCCTTTACCCCCTCCTCTCCTCCTCTTCCCCCTCCCAGCAGCTCCTCCATTCCTCCATCCTCCTCCTTACCCCCTCCTCCTCCTCTTCCCGCTCCCAGCAGCTCCTCCATTCCTCCATCCTCCTCCTTTACCCCCTCCTCTCCTCCTCTTCCCCCTCCCAGCAGCTCCTCCATTCCTCCATCCTCCTCCTTTACCCCCTCCTCTCCTCCTCTTCCCCCTCCCAGCAGCTCCTCCATTCCTCCATCCTCCTCCTTTACCCCCTACTCTCCTCCTCTTCCCCCTCCCAGCAGCTCCTCCATTCCTCCATCCTCCTCCTTTACCCCCTACTCTCCTACCTCTTCCCCCTCCTCCTCGTAGTCCCGGTCGGGTGTCGGGTTTCAGCGCTACATACACGGTCAGCCTCGCCGGGCGGTGCAGGAATAAGCCAGTGGTCGTAAGCTGCCACTGGACACACCCGCGCCCGACACCTGACGATAGAGGGCGTGTCGGAGATGCTTTACTGAAGGATCCCGCGGCCGAGGAGTATCAGAACCCCCGTGTAGACGATCTGGGCCGGTTGCGGTTTGTGGTGTTTATATTTTTTGTTTGTTTAATTTTTTTTTTTTCTGTTGGGTTTTTGTTTTCCTTGTTGAGATGATCTGCGGCGGTTGTGGTTTTGAGGTGTGTGATATTTTTTTGTGTTCGATTTTTTTGATTTTCTTTTTCTTTCATTTTCCTGCGATAATTTTTTTTCTGTATTTTTTTCTTTTCCTTTTTCTTTCTTTGATTTTCTTGTTTTTGTTTTCCTCTCCGTTGTTTTTTTGTCATGTGTTTTATAGTTCTCGTTTCCTATTGAAGTTTTTTGTTTTATTGTTTTTATGTCTTGTGATAAAGTTTTGACCTCTCGCTTTTTTTGTGTGTTTTTCTATTTTTTTTTCTCTGGCGTTTTGTTTTGATTATTTCTTATTCCTTGTTTCCATTTTCACGTTCTTGTCTTTCCTCTAATTGCTGTAGTTGTTGTTGTTGTTGTTGTTGTTGTTGTTGTTGTTGTTGTTGTTGTTGTTGTTGTTGTTGTTGTTGTTGTTGTTGTTGTTGTTGTTGTTGTTGTTGTTGTTGTTGTTATTATCGTTGTTTAACTCCTCGTCCAGGTCCTCGTTAACTCCATCCTCATTGTGTGTCTTTCTTGGTCTTCCTCGGGTCTGGGGGGGGAGGGGGGAGGAGGGGAGGGAGAGGAGGAGGGGGGGGGGCATGGAGGTGGAGGAAGGGGGTAGTGGATGTTTATGGGGGGTGGAGGGAAGAATGAGTGAGGAAGGTCGTGAACTGGGTTTTAATGGCCAGGCTGCGTCCTTTGTCGAGGCCGTGTTGTGTTGTGTTTGTTATGGTGTTTTGCGTTGTGTGGTGTGTTGTGTTGTGGTGTGGTATGGTGTATTGTGGTATGGTGTGTTGTGTTGTACCGTGTTGTGCTGTGCTGTGCTGTGTGGTTCTCAGGAGAAAGGTGGTTCAATCGTGACACAGCGGTCCTCTCCTTAACCTCCTTCTCTGCCTTTTTATTTATCTCTCTCCCTTTCAAACTTTGTCTCTTTCTTTTTCTTTCTTTTCTTTCTTTCTTTCTTTCTTTCTTTCTTTTTTTCTCTCTCTCTCTCTCTCTCTCTCTCTCTCTCTCTCTCTCTCTCTCTCTCTCTCTCTCTCTCTCTCTCTCTCTCTCTCTCTCTCTCTCTCTCTCTCTCTCTCTCTCTCTCTCTCTCTCTCTCTCTCTCTCTCTCTCTCTCTCTCTCTCTCTCTCTCTCTCTCTCTCTCTCTCTCTCTCTCTCTCTCTCTCTCTCTCTCCTTAAAAAAAATATGAACAACAGAAAAGAGAAAAAAGAACAACTCTCTCCTAAGAACGAATCACATAAACGGTGTCACTTTTGTCGAGATGCATTTTTTTTATCATATATGTAACCTTTGCTTTTTTATCTTCCCTTAAAAAGCATAAACAACAGAATGAAAGAACAGAACAACTCTCCCCCAAGAACGGATCACATAACGGCGTCACTCTAGTCATGGTGAAGTTTCTTTCCATTTTTTTTTTACGTAGCCTTTGCTCTTTTCATCAACCTGTTAAAAAAAAAATAACAATGAGAGAAAGAAAAGAGTGACCAAAGAATGAATTACATAAACGGCGTCACTTGGGTCATAATGAGGCAGATTCTTCCCGAGGCTGCGGGGCGCCGGGCTGCACTTTGCCGCCCGCAGAGGCTTAATACTTTCACTTGAACCTGCATCGGGGGAAGAGGAGGGGGCATGGGGGAGGAGGGACAGGGAGGCTTAGGCGCTGACGTGATGCATGACGTAATGATGACGCAACCGCCGTGACAGCACAGTCTAGACGGCTCATAAACTCCCGCCTCTTGTTGATATTAGGTGTTCCTCTTTCCCTCCCTCCCTCCCTCCCTCCTTCCCTCCCTCCTCGTTTTTCCTTCGTCCGTTCCCTTCCCTCTTTCTCTTTCTTTCCCCGCTCCTCACTTCCTTCCACCCTCTCCCAGTCTTTCTACCTCCCTTCTCACTTCCTTTCATCCTCTCCCAGTCTTTCTTCCTCCGTCCCTCCTTCCTTCTTTTCTTCCCTCCTCCACTTTTACTCCTCCATCCCTCTTTTCTGCTTTCCTTCTTCCTCCCCCTCTCTCTCTCTTTCAGCTCCCGTTCCTCTCTTTCACCTTCTCCCACGTTGTCTTCCTTCCTCCCTGCTTCACTTTTTTTCTCCCTTCCTCCCTCTCCCTCCTTCCCACCTGTTTTGTCTCCCTGCACCTCCTTCCAAGCTGGCTCTGTCTCGCTTCATCCTTTCCCACGCTTTATCCCTCCTTAGCTCTCCCTTCTTCTCTCTCTCGTCCTTTTCTCTCTATCTTATCTCCACCCTTTTCTTCCTTCTCCTTTTCTCCCTCCCTCCCACTTATCCCTCCCTTCTTTCTCTCATTCATGTATTTCCTTCTCTTTTCTCCTCCTTCCTTCCTTTCTTTCCTTTCCTCTTTCTTATCCTCGTCTTCCTCTCTCTTCGTGACCTTATGTTTGCCAATGATGATGATGATGATGATGATGATGATGATGGTGGTGGTGGTGGTGGTGGTGATAAGTTTTGGTTCTTTTATGTTTTTTTTCTGCAATATAATCCATGACATCACTCGCTTCGTTTATTTTGTTATTTAAAGTCAGGGGGAGGCTGTGGCAGGCGGCTTTGCTCGTCTTCTTTATCTTTTTTCTTTTTTCTTCTCTTCCTCTTTTTCTTATCCTCCCCTGCACCTGTTTCTGCTCCTCATACTTCTTTTTCTTCGTTTCTTCTTGTTCTTGTTCTTCTTGTTCTTCATTTTCTTGTTCTTCATCTTCTTCTTCTTCTTCTTCTTCTTCTTCTTCTTCTTCTTCTTCTTCTTCTTCTTCTTCTTCTTCTTCTTCTTCTTCTTCTTCTTCTTCTTCTTCTTCTTCTTCTTCTTCTTCTTCTTCTTCTTCTTCTTCTTCTTCTTCTTCTTCTTCTTCTTCTTCTTCTTCTTCTTCTTCTTCTTCTTCTTCTTCTTCTTCTTCTTCTTCTTCTTCTTCTTCTTCTTCTTCTTCTTCTTCTTCTTCTTCTTCTTCTTCTTCTTCTTCTTCTTCTTCTTCTTCTTCTTCTTCTTCTTCTTCTTCTTCTTCTTCTTCTTCTTCTTCTTCTTCTTCTTCTTCTTCTTCTTCTTCTTCTTCTTCTTCTTCTTCTTCTTCTTCTTCTTCTTCTTCTTCTTCTTCTTCTTCTTCTTCTTCTTCTTCTTCTTCTTCTTCTTCTTCTTCTTCTTCTTCTTCTTCTTCTTCTTCTTCTTCTTCTTCTTCTTCTTCTTCTTCTTCTTCTTCTTCTTCTTCTTCTTCTTCTTCTTCTTCTTCTTCTTCTTCTTCTTCTTCTTCTTCTTCTTCTTCTTCTTCTTCTTCTTCTTCTTCTTCTTCTTCTTCTTCTTCTTCTTCTTCTTCTTCTTCTTCTTCTTCTTCTTCTTCTTCTTCTTCTTCTTCTTCTTCTTCTTCTTCTTCTTCTTCTTCTTCTTCTTCTTCTTCTTCTTCTTCTTCTTCTTCTTCTTCTTCTTCTTCTTCTTCTTCTTCTTCTTCTTCTTCTTCTTCTTCTTCTTCTTCTTCTTCTTCTTCTTCTTCTTCTTCTTCTTCTTCTTCTTCTTCTTCTTCTTCTTCTTCTTCTTCTTCTTCTTCTTCTTCTTCTTCTTCTTCTTCTTCTTCTTCTTCTTCTTCTTCTTCTTCTTCTTCTTCTTCTTCTTCTTCTTCTTCTTCTTCTTCTTCTTCTTCTTCTTCTTCTTCTTCTTCTTCTTCTTCTTCTTATTATTATTATTCCTTTTCTTCCTTTTCTTCTTCTTCCTTTTCTTCTTCTTTCTTTTCTTCTTCTTTCTTCTTCTTTTCTTCTTCTTTCTTCTTCTTCTTCTTTCTTCTTCTTCTTCTTTCTTCTTCTTCTTCTTTCTTCTTCTTCTTCTTTCTTCTTCTTCTTCTTTCTTCTTCTTCTTCTTTCTTCTTCTTCTTCTTCTTCTTCTTCTTCTTCTTCTTCTTCTTCTTCTTCTTCTTCTTCTTCTTCTTCTTCTTCTTCTTCTTCTTCTTCTTCTTCTTCTTCTTCTTCTTCTTCTTCTTCTTCTTCTTCTTCTTCTTCTTCTTCTTCTTCTTCTTCTTCTTCTTCTTCTTCTTCTTCTTCTTCTTCTTCTTCTTCTTCTTCTTCTTCTTCTTCTTCTTCTTCTTCTTCTTCTTCTTCTTCTTCTTCTTCTTCTTCTTCTTCTTCTTCTTCTTCTTCTTCTTCTTCTTCTTCTTCTTCTTCTTCTTCTTCTTCTTCTTCTTCTTCTTCTTCTTCTTCTTCTTCTTCTTCTTCTTCTTCTTCTTCTTCTTCTTCTTCTTCTTCTTCTTCTTCTTCTTCTTCTTCTTCTTCTTCTTCTTCTTCTTCTTCTTCTTCTTCTTCTTCTTCTTCTTCTTCTTCTTCTTCTTCTTCTTCTTCTTCTTCTTCTTCTTCTTCTTCTTCTTCTTCTTCTTCTTCTTCTTCTTCTTCTTCTTCTTCTTCTTCTTCTTCTTCTTCTTCTTCTTCTTCTTCGTCTTCGTCTTCGTCTTCGTCTTCGTCTTCTTCTTCTATAAACTTACCTATTCCCCCTCCTCTCCTTCCCTAATTTCCTCCACGTCTATATATGGAGGAAAGGAAGGGTGGAGGAAAGAAGGGGAAGTAAGTAAATGGCGCATAAATTATGATTAGGAACGCGACCACCGTGAACACACACACACACACACACACACATACCCTTCCCCCTTCTCCCTACACACACATATATGCATCCTTCCGTATAATCTTTCCTTATATGGAGTCTTTATCGAACCTGCGTCTACCTTCTAATTTCATGCGCATTGGGACTCACCTTTGTGCTCTCCCGTGTGACTCCCCGGGCCGTTTGGGTGTATGGAATCAAGTCCTCCGATAGGCAAAGAAAAGTAGGAGTAGAAAGTAAAGAAAATGAGCAGACAAGTAAAGAGTAACGCAAGTAGACTCATAAGCATGTAAAGTAAACCCAACCAAGTAAAGAAAGTTAAGGAAAAGGACAAATAAGAAAGTAAAGTAAAAACAACAAAGTAAAGAAAGAAACAAGCTAAAGAAAGTAAACAAGAAAGTAAAGAAAAACACAAGCAAGTAAAGGAAATAAAGAAAAAAACACAAATAAGAAAGTAAAGAAAAAATAAAGAAAAAAACAAGTAAAGAGAGTAAGAAAAAACACAAACAAGAAAGCAAAGAAATAAAAACAAGAAAGCTAAGAAAGATATAAAACAAAAACAAAGAAAAAACTCAAATAAGGGAGCGTGGGATTGCCAACATTTTCCCGCGCAGCCATTCACTTTCTGGCCCATGAATACTGCCGCTTCTCATACTTTTTTGACCACTTTCACCTTTGTTCAGGTAGATAATGAATATTCCCGAGCCGAGTTTACATTCCCCTCACGTAGCTACCTCTCTACCCCGCCCCGCCCCGTCTTGCTTCGCCCCGCCCTGCTCTGCTTCGTGTTAAGTTGTTAGCAGAGTGCCGGAGGAAAGGGAAAGGAATCTAACTTCTATGGTTGCGGCGGTTTTTCTTTTATAGTAGATGTTATATAGTGTCCTGCATGACGCCGGCTAGTTTTGGCTATGAACTGCCCTGGCTTAAGTTGGTTCATATTTCTCAAACTTACTGAACTTAACTTAATCAGACTTAACCGAACCAAACCTTTAACCAAACCTATTCTTCACTGGGCTTGGAGCTTTTGATTCCACTACCAAGCCTAACTTAACGAAACCCAGCCAAATTTAACTTAACTCAAACCACCTAGTGAAGCTCAAACAAACTTAACTTAGTCTGGTTTTAGAAGTTTTTATTCCACTACCAAAAGTAACTTAACCAAATCAAACTAAACCTAGCCTTGTTCACCTTAACCAAACCTAACCAAGTCTATCTTATAACGTTTGATTTCACTACAAAGGAAAACTTAACTAAATCAGACATAACACACAAAACCGAACCCTACTTAACCTTGTCCAACTTAACCAAAACTAACCTAGTCTATCGTAACTTAACGTAACGTCACTTAACGATTAACGAAGCCTAATCCAACCAATTCTAACTCACCCATACCAAACCCAACTTAACCTTGTCCAACTTAACCAAACCTTACCAAGTCTACTTTAGGATGCCTTAACTCATCTATAGGTACACCAAAAAGGGAGACCAGGTGTGTATAAGGAGTGTTACTGGCAAGGGGACTCGTAGGGGGCTGGGATAGGAGTAGAGGAGAGTTTTACCTGGTAGGGGGGAGTGTTACCTGTTAGAGGAGCTGGCAGGGGGATAGGGAGAGTGTTACCTGGTTCGGGAGAGTCGGCTTGTATGAAGGGCGTCACCTTGCATGCAGGGGGTCGTTACCTGGGCGGCGGGGTCACCTTGCATGTTAATTAAAGTGTTACCTTGCCTTCGCTACCTGGGTGGAATAATCAACCTTTCCGTGGTCCGTGTGACTGGAGCTTCGATGCGCTGATGATGCCAGGCTTTATGTTAAGGGATACGCCATCTTTTTTTTCTCCTCTTCAATATTTCATAGATAATTGCATGTTCAGGTTCGCGCGTTATCGTTAGCGGCTGTGTTTATGGAAAGCTTATCGAACGTTTATTTATTTTATGCTGGCGTGTTTACTTTCCGTGTGAATGGTGTTGCCGATAGCCCAAACAAACTTGAATTTTTCCTTGTTGGCTTTTCATGTCCTTACCCCCCCTTCCCTCCTCCTCCCCCTTTCCCCCTTCCTCCCTCTTTCTCCCCTTCCCCCTTTCTTCCTCTTTCTCCCCTTCCCCCTTCCTCCCTCTTTCTCCCCTTCCCCCTTTCTTCCTCTTTCTCCCCTTCCCCCCTTTCTCCCCTTCCCCCTTCTCCCTTTCTCCCTTTTCCCCTTTTTCCCCCTTTCTCCCTTTCTACCCCTCCCCCCTTTCTCCCCTTCTCCCTTTCTCCCCTTCCCCCCTTTCTCCCCTTTTCCCCTTTCTCCCCCCTCCCCAATTTCGTATCATCTCCCAGCTGTGCATTCTCTCAGACACACGATCTTTTTTTTTCTGTCTATATTTTACTTTTTTCCTTCTTTTTGTAGTTGTGTATGTGGGTGTGCTTGTGTGTGTGTGTGTGTGTGCGTGTGTGTTTACGTGCGGGGGCGGCTGGTGTTGATGTGTGTTTGTTTGTGCGTGTGTGTGGGTGGGCGTGTGGATGTGTGAGGGAGTAGATTTTTTCGGGGGGTGGAAGGGTGCGTGGATGGAAGAGTGGGTATGTGGAGGGGGGATGTGGGGGGTGGGTAGGGGGGGTAGGGGGGCGGGGGTGGGTCAGGTAACAGTGTGGGCGGGCTTTCCCTTCACACAGCAGCCCTTTTGACAGCCCATCCCCGCCCACTCCCCTCCCCCTCCCTCCCTCCTCTTACCCTCCTCCCCACGTCCCCGCCTTAACAAGTCTGTCCTATACACATCCTGACACCTTCCCCCCCTTCACCCCCTCCCCCCTCCCCCCGCCTCCCTCCAACCTGATACGTCCTTAACACATATTAGCTGTTTTTTGCCCGCATCCTACTCCCTCGCAGGACTCCCAGGATTCCAGCGCTCCTTCCCCCAGGCTCCTTCACCTATTTTTATGTCACTCAACACCTGGACGGCCCCCCCCCCCTCACCTGCCCCGCCACCTATGCACTAATCACCTCACCTGTGGAGCCCCCATACACCTGAGAATATAACGCAACGTCTCGTCTATCTCCTTTTTATCTAACCTTTTTTTTTTTTCATCGCCCTTTTCGTTTTTTTCTTCTCTGTGATTTTCTTTATTTTTTCTTTCATATTCTCTAGTTTCTTTTCATCCCTCTTCTTCCCTATTCTCAACCCCCTTCTCATTTTCTGTTTTCTCTGTGTTTTCTTTATTTCTTCTTTCATTCCCCTTCTCATTTTCTGTCTTTTCTGGGATTTTCTTTATTTCTTCTTTCATATTTTCTAGTTTCTTTCCATCCCTCTTCTTCCCTATCCTTAACCCCCTTCTCGTTTTCTGGTCTCTGTGATTTTCTTTTATTACTTTCATATTTTCTAGTTCCTTTCCATCCCTCTTCTTCCTTATTCTCTTCCCCGTTCTCGTTTCTTTTTCCTCAGTCATTTTCTTTACTTCCATATTTTCATCTCTCCCTTTCTACATCTTCCTTCTTCCATATTTTTTCCCTCTTCCGCTGTTTATCTCTCTCCCTCTTCTTTCCTGTTTTCTTCCCCGTTCTCGTTTCTTCCTTCCTCAGTCCTTTTCTCTACCTCTTCCATATTTTCATCCCTCCCCCTTCCTACATCTTCCTTCTTCCATATTTTTCCTCTTCCGCTGTTTATCTCTCTCCCTCTTTTTGATGCTTTCCTCATTCTCTCTCTCTCCTCTGTCCTTCGCTCTTTCTCTCCTTCCACATTCTCTTTTCTTTCGTTTTCTACATCTTTCTCCTTTCTTATCCTCATCCACTATCTTCCTCTTTTGATTCTTTCCTTATTTTCTAACTTATTTTTTTACTCATTTTCTGCATTTTCTTCTTGTCTGACTTTTCTTCTTCCTCCCCTTCTTCCTTGTTATATCTCTCCTCCTCTTCCTCCTTCTCTTACACCGTCTCTATAACCCCTCTCTTTATCGTCTCCATCTTCCCTTCCTTATCATCCCTTTCCTCACCTCTTATCTTACGCTCCCCAACACTCTATCTCTTATCAACTGCATCGTTCCTTTCTATCACAATTTTCCCTAACGCTTCCTATACTTTTCACCCTCTCATTTCGTCTTTATTTTATCTTTCCTCTCTATCCCATCCTTCCCTACGCTTCCTATCCTTATCCTTCTTTACCCCTACGTCAGTCCTTCCCTCTCTCCTATACATGGCCCACGCAGTCCTTCAGTCATCCCTTGTGTTGATGGACGCGCCTTCCTGCATGTACGAAGGGTGAGGGGCGTGTGAGCGAGTCCTTTTGTGGCATCGGTCGCCGGGCGTAAAGTAAAAGAGCTAATCGGTGAGGCCGGGGAGAGGCAGCCACGACCCCTCAGCTTAGATTGGCTCGTATTTTAAAGTCGGGTTGTGTAGTGGCGACACCCCCTTAATTTTTTTTTTTTGGTCTCTCTCGTTGCTGCTGTTTTTTATCCTCCTCTTCTTCTTCCTCCTTGTCTTTATATCTGCTAGTGTATGTTCTCCTACGCTTCTCTCTCTTTTTTTTTTTTTTTGCTCGTCTTTAATTTTCTCTCCCTCCTTCTCCCTCTTCAGTTTTTTTTCTCTATCGTTTCTGTCTCTTCTCTTCCTTACTTTAATGCGTTCTTATGTATATTCTCTCTCTCTCTCTCTCTCTCTCTCTCTCTCTCTCTCTCTCTCTCTCTCTCTCTCTCTCTCTCTCTCTCTCTCTCTCTCTCTCTCTCTCTCTCTCTCTCTCTCTCTCTCTCTCTCTCTCTCTCTCTCTCTCTCTCTCTCTCTCTCTCTCTCTCTCTCTCTCTCTCTCTCTCTCTCTCTCTCTCTCTCTCTCTCTCTCTCTCTCTCTCTCTCTCTCTCTTCTTTCTTTTTGTTTCTTTCCCTCCATTTTTCTCTCCATCTCTCTTTGTGTCTTTAATTTTTCTTCCTCTTTCCCTCCTTCCTTTCTTCCATTCCTCCCTCCTTCCTTCCTTCCATTTTCTTTCCTTCACTTCTGTAAAACTCTCTCCTTTCCTCCTTCCTCCCTCAATCCTTACATTCCCTTACCTTTCCCTCCTTCCTTCTCTCTATCCCGACCCTACCCTGCCCTTCCATCTGTCTATTCCATTTCTACTCTCTCCTTCCCTCCTCCCTCTCTTCCTTACCTTCCTCCTTTCAACGTGTGCTCCCTCCTTCCCTTCCTCCCCTTATCTCTCTCTTTCTCCCTCCCTCCCTCCCTTCCTTTCATGTCATTTCGTCCCTACCTCTATTTCAGTACCATATTAGGACTTGGATAACCCTTCCTCTTCTTTTTCATCTCCTCCTCCTCCTCCTCCTCCTCCTCCTCCTGTCTTTTTAGTTCATAGCTCCCTCCCTTAAACCTCGCCCATCTTCCAGCTCATCTCCTCCTCCTCCTCCCCCTCCACTTTTCTCTCCTTCTCCATCTCTCTCTTCTTCTCTCCTCCATCAGGGCCTAATACCTTCACCTTCATCTTCTAAGTTCTTATGGCCATTATGTTTATGTTATTTTATGTTGTGTGTGTGTGTGTGTGTATGTGTGTGTGAGTGAGAGAGAGAGAGAGCGAGAGAGAGAGAGAGGGGGGGGTTGGTCACTCGTCGATTTGTAATAGAGAACACAGTTGACCATAAATTCTCCTCTTCCTCCTCCTCCTCCTCCTCCTCCTCTTCCTCCTTCTCCTCCTCCTCCTCCTCCTCCTCCTCCTCCTCCTCCTCCTCCTCCTCCTCGGTGTGTCCTTCAGGATGATGACTTAGACACTGGTATTCTCTCCCTCTTTCAACCTTTCCTCTCCCTCTCTTCCACTCCCCCTTCTTCCTCCATCCCATCATCCCTCCAACCTTTCTTCCCTCCATCTCTTCCTCCCTCCATTCTTTCCTTCTTCCATTATTTTTCCTCCATGCATCCCTTTCTCCCTCCGTCACCATTTCCGTTTATCTATTCTCCGTTGTTTCTTTTTCTCTCCGTATTTTATTCTCTCCTGTCCTTTCCTCCTTCACAGTTTCATGGCTTATTTTTTCCTTCCTCCTTCTTCCCTTCTTTATCTCACTGTTTCATTCTCTTCTCTTAATTTCTCTTTATCTTGCTTTCTTTTTTCCATACCTCCTTTTTTTAATTCTCCATTTCTTCTTTACACTCCAGTCTTTATTCCTCCTCTCCTCCATTCTTCCTTTCTTTATCTCACTGTTTCATTCTCTCCTCTTCATTTCTCTCTCATGCTTCCTTTCTTCCATACCTCCTTTTTTATATTCTCTATTTCTTCTTTATATCTCCAGTCTTTATTCTTCCTTTTCTTCCTAGTTTCTTTCCTAAATCCCTCCTATCGTCCTCTTTTTCTCTCCAGGTTTTCCTCCCTCCCTTTCTTCATCCCTCCGTCCCTTCCTCCCTCCTTTCACCAGTACAAGATGGAGGCTATCGTCCCTATCTTAGTCTCTGTTTCTCTACTTCTCCATCTTTCTCCCGCGTTCACTCCCCTTCTATTGTCTTCCCTCCTTCCTCCCTTCACCAGGACGTCGCTATCGCAGTCTCTGTTTCTCTACTTCTCCATCTTTCTCTCGCGTTCCCTCCCCTTCTATTGTCTTCCCTCCTTCCTCCCTTCATCAGCACGTCGCTATCTCAGTCTCTGTTTCTCTACTTCTTCATCTTTCTCCCGCGTTCTCTCCCATTCTGTCTTCTTCCCTCCTTCCTCCCTTTACCAGGACGTCGCTATCGCAGTCTCTTTGCCGCGGCGATAGGATCAACAAGCAATTATCACGAGGCAGTTTAGGGCGATGGTGTAATCAGGTCCCATCAGCGTCTGCATTAGTGAGGCGCGTAACGTGATAAGGGTTAGTACTCTCTCTCTTTTCTCTCTCTCTCTCTCTCTCTCTCTCTCTCTCTCTCTCTCTCTCTCTCTCTCTCTCTCTCTCTCTCTCTCTAACTAAGTCGAGAAAGCTTGAAGGAATGTGAAAATAGGATGTGGAAGGTGAGAGAGAGAGAATACAGACAAACAAACAGACGGACAATGATTAGTGGCCTTCTTTTTCTTCTTATTTTTTTTTCTTTTCTGCCCTTGAGCTGCTTCCTTTACTGTAAAAAAACAACAATTGACAGACAGAAGGACATACAAACATACACACACACACACACACACACACACACACACACACACACACACACACACACACACACACACACACACACACACACACACACACACACACACACACACACACACACACACACACACACACACACAGACAGGTGGACAGGTGTGGCAGATTTCAACGTCCCTCGCAACCTCGTGTTTTCGTCGCTGATGTGAACTTTTTATCGCCTCCCTCCCTGTCAGATCGGTAACTGGCGACGTGTTTAGCCTTGTCTGATCGTCCCGAGGAGCTGATACTGGAGGAGGAGGAAGAGGAGGAAGAGGAGGAGAAGGAGGCGGAGGAGGAGTATCGTGTGAGCTTTTTGTGTTGAGGTGAATGGGTGGTTATCTCTTTCTCTCTCTCCGTCTCATCTGGTCAGCCCCTCAAGCCTCTCCACCACCCTCGCCACACCCTCCTTCGTGTATCTAGCTGACTCTCTATGGCCGCAGGAGCCCCCCCCCCCCCTTAACCCTCCCTCCCTACCTTGCCCTACTACCCGCTCGCTTACACACGCCCTTAACCTTCAGATCGATGTGTTGGGTGTGTTTTTCTGTCTTTTGTAAGCCTTCCCATTTTCCCTCTTTTTCTCGCTTTTTTCGTCTCTCCCTCTTTCTCAGGTAATCCTTTTCATCCTCCCTCTTTATCATCTTCCTCTTTTCTCCTTTTTTTTCTGACGTAAGCCTCTCCATTCTCTCTCTTTTCTTGCTTTCCTCTTTTCTCCTCTCTCTCTCTCTCTCTCTCTCTATTCTCTTTCTTTCTCGCCTTCCAGTTGTCTCTTGTCTCTCTCTTAAACAAGCCTCTCCATTCTCTCTCTCTCTCTAAACTTCCACTACTTTCCTCTCCTTCTTCTCTTTCATTTTTTTTCTCTCCATTTTCTTTCTTTTCCTTCCATTTTCTTTCCTTTCCCATTTTCTTTCTTTGCCTTTTCCTTCCATTTTTTTTCTCTTCATTTTCTTTCTCTTCCTTTCCTTCCATTTTCTTTCCTTTCCTATTTTCTTTCTTTCCCTTTTCCTTCCATTTTCTTTCCTTTCCCATTTTCTTTCTTTCCCTTTTCCTTCCATTTTCTTTCCTTTCCCGTTTTCTATCTTTTTGGGCTTCCCGTTCTCACCTCTGTCCTTCCTCCTTGCACGGGTAATTTTCTTTAGTTTGTGTTTCCAGCTTCAGGCACATTGAGCTTCTTCTTCCTTGAGTCTCCTGATGCGCCTCACTTCATCCCGTTAATCTCCTCCTCCTCCTCCTCTTCCTCCTCCTCTTCTTCCTCCTCCTCCTCCTCCTCCTCCTCCTCCTCCTCTTTGCATTCTCATTATCATCGTGTTATCCTTCTGCCTGACTTCCTCACCTCTTAATATATATTCTTATTTTCTTCCTCTGCTTTTCTTTCTCTGTTTCCGTCTTCGTCTCCTTCTCCTCTTCCTTCTTCCTCGTCCACTTGTTTTTTCTTTCATCTTTTGTTTTTTTCTCCTCTACTTCGTGTTGTTTTCCTTTCTCTTTCCTTTTTTCTCTCTCTACTCTCTCATCATCTCTATCTTCTCCTCTTCCTTCGTCTCTCCCTCTTCCATCTTCCCTTTCTCTTCCTCTATTTCTTCTTGGTTTCCTCTCCCCCTATCTATTATTGCCTTCCAACTTCCTGTATCCTCTTTAATTCGTTCTTTTTCCTATTTTTCCTATTTTTTCCTATTTTCCTACTTTTTTCAATTTTTTCCTGTTTTCCTTCTTTTTCCTATTTTTCCTATTTTTTCTATTTTTCCTGTTTTCCTACTTTTTCTTATTTTTTCCCTATTTTTTTCCTATTATTCCAATTTTTTCCCTATTTTCCTTATTATTTCTCATGTTTTTTCCTATTTTGTCCTATGTTTTCCTATTTTTTCCCATTTTCCTGATTTTGTTCCTATTTTTTTCCGATTTTTCCTAATTTATCCTATTTTCTCCCTATTTTTTCCTATTTTTTCCCATTTTCCTTATTTTGTTCCTATTTTTTCCGATTTTCCCAATTTATCCTATTTTCTCCCTATTTTTTCCTATTTTTTCCCATTTTCCTTATTTTGTTCCTATTTTTCCTAATTTATCTATTTTTCCTATTTTTTCCCATTTTCCTTATTTTGTTCCTATTTTTTTCCGATTTTTCCTAATTTATCCTATTTTCTCCCTATTTTTTCCTATTTTTTCTTGCTTTCCCCTTTCTATTATTGCCTTCCAACCTCCAGTATCCTCTTTCACTCGTTCCTTTTCCTATTTCTTCTTCCTGTTCCATCTTCCCCTTTTCCTCCCTTACTTTACCTTGGTTTCCTATTTCTATTATTGCATTCCAAGCCACACTTTCTCTGTACACTTTCTTTTTCTTCTCTTCTTCCTATCCCATCTTTCCCCCTTCACTTTATCTTGCTTTCCTACCTCTGTCTGTTAATCCACTCTCTCGCATAATCCACCCATCACCACAACCACCTCCACCTCCTGCTCTTCCTCCTCTATCCATCTCCCATCCATTCCTTCCATTTCACTTTCCTCTTTTCCTCCATCTCTTAATCTTGCTTTCCTATCTCTTTCTTTCAATCCCATCCACTCTCTCGCATAATCCACCCATCACCACAACTACCTCCACCTCCTACTCTTTCTCCTCCATCCATCTTCCATCCATTCCTTCCATTTCATCTTCCCCTTTTCGTCCTTCACTTTACTTTTCTTTTAATTTCATCCACTCTCTCGCATCCCCCGCCTACCACAACCAACTCCTCCTCCTTCACCTCTTCCTCCTCCTCCTCCTCCTCCTCCTCCAGCTCATGAATGTTATCAGGACTAATGCACAATTCATCTCCCGCGACCTGAGCCTCTCGCTGCTGCCTCTCCGGATACAACAATGGAGATTATCAACACACAGTTCCTTAAGTCTTCTCTCTCATCTGCCCCCTCCCGCCTCTAGTTGACCCTCCCTCCTCCTCCTCCTCTTAGTATCATATGTATTCTTCTTTTTTTGCTTTATTCTTATGTCTGTTGTTCTTTGTCTTCCCTTCTTTCTTTAGTCTTTTGTCTTTTCTTTCTCTGTCCTTCTCTTCTGTCTGTTTTTCTTTTCGTCTTTGTTCTTGTTCCTGTTCCTATCCTTCGTTTCCTTATCCATCTCCTCTTCTTTTCCTTCTTCTTCTTCTACCTCCTCGTCCTCCTCCTCCTCCTCCTTCTTCCACGAAAACAAATAAGGCTTGTGCTATGAAGGACCACACAACATCCAGGGGGTTAGGGAAGGGTCGCTAGAGAGAGAGAGAGAGAGACGAGAGACGAGAGAGGAGAGAGGAGGAGGAGGAGGAGGAGGAGGAGGCACTCGAAGATTATATTTCACTCATAAATTTCGCGGCCATCTAGATATTAAGTTTACGACGTTGTTATAGTTGGAGATGATGTTGAAAGAGGTGGAGGAGCTCTCTGATCCGCCTGTTTATCCTTTATCTACGACGACTTGAGATTTCGCGGTAATAGAGCAGCGGGAGGCGTGGCAGAGAAGACCTCCTCTGTCTCTCGCGGGGCACAAACGGGGCGGGTAGCGGGTCAAGTCTTCCTATAGCTTGCTGGTTCTGCTTCCCTGTGGTGTTGTGGCGGCGGCGGCCAGGTGGTACGGGAGTGGCCGAGCGCTAAGTGGGTGTTTGTGTGTGTTAGTGGAGAGGTGCAGGACGTGAAAGGCTGCTAATTGTGAAGGAATGAAGAGTTAAGATGGTAGAAAAAGAGGAAGGGTATTAGTCTGCTGGAGGAAAGAAATAATGAGGAGTAAAGATAGTAGAGATCGTGAGGTTTTAAGAGATAGATTGTTTATTTTTTTATATAGCAGAGGAGTCAGTTCAAGGGCATAAAAAAATAAAACAGATGTGAAAAAAAGCCCGCTACTTATTGATCCGTAAAAGAGTTAGAGGAGTGGCCGAAAGATAGGTCAATTTCGGGAGGAGAGGAGTCCTGTGAAGTTAATTATGAAGGAATGAAGGAGAAAGATAGCGAGAAGTATACAAAAAGAGGAAGATTGTACGGTTAATGGTGAAAGAGTTAAGGAGGAAGGTAGTATAGAGTTAAAATAAATAAGAGAGATTGTCATACTTATTGTGATAAAAGGAAGGAGGAAGATAGCGATGAGCAAATAAAAAAAAGAAGATTGTGAGAAGTAAACAGGAATATTATAAGGCTAAGTGTCAAGGAAGAACAGAAAGACAGAAGTTGAATATAGAGTAAGAGGTTGGTTTTGTAGTTTTTATTTAGTAATACAAAAAAAGTCTTGTTATATCTTTTTTTCTACTTAAATGTTACTTACTTCATGACCATAGAAAAATATAGAGAGGTGAAGTGTGGGCGTGCGCGTGCGCGTGCGCGCGAGTGTGTGTGTGTGTGTGTGTGTGTGTGTGTGTGTGTGTGTGTGTGTGTGTGTGTGTGTGAGAGAGAGAGAGAGAGCAGACAAGACAGAAAGCGATTACCACACAAACACGGCATGATGGAAACAAAGGAAAGGTCACAGACAAACAAACAAACAAACACACGCACCGCAGGAAGGACTAATCACGCATTCCTGCCGCTCCAAAGGCCGTGTGGGAACGTCTTTATCGTGACAACAACAACAACAACAACAACAACAACAACAACAACAATAACAATAACAATAACAACAATAGCAACAACAACAACAACAAAAAAAAACAACTGCTTCTTCTGTTACTACTACTTCTACTTGTGCTAATTCTTCTTTTTCTTCTTGTTCTTCTTCTTCTTGTTCTTGTTCTTTTTCTTCTTGTTCTTGTTCTTGTTCTTCTTCATATACATCATTGTCTTCTTCTTCTACTTCTTGCTCAATTTGTTTTCTCGTTCTTCATTTTCTCTTGCTCTTGTGTTTCTCTTTATTATTCTACTTCTGCTACCACAACTACTACTACTACTACTTTTATTACTTATACTACCACCATCACCACCACCTCCACCACCACCACCTCCACCACCACCACCATCATGAAAAACAATACTCCTTTTTTTTTGGTGTGTCTTTCCGTCTCGTCTCCTTTCATTAACTCGTCTAAGGTTTCAGTGTTTGTCTTTCATCAAATGGAGATAACTAACTCCCATATTGTGTGTGTGTGTGTGTGTGTGTGTGTGGGTGGGTGTGTGTGTGTGGGTGGGTGGGTGTACTAATATAGTTTCCCTTCTACACTCTTCATTTTGTAATATTCTGTTTTTTACTCTTTCAACTTCCTTATTTTATACTCGTTGAAGTCAAGGTTTCTTTTCTTTCTTTTTTTTAGTTACGTTATTTTCCTCTCTCAGGCTCGTTTTTTTTTTTTTCATTGCTCAGCTTCCCGTTTTCTTTGTTCATACGTGAGTCGATAAGAAAACGGGAAGTGGGAAAGAACAAGGAAGTACTAAAGTGTCATTCATTAAAGGAGAAAATATATAAGTAAGACGGAAAGCTGAAGAAAACTGAAAGGGACTGAAGAAGGAGAGAGAGAGAGGAGAGAGGATGGGAGGGATAGGAGTAGTAGAAGGGAGATTTGGAGAGAAGAAAAGGGGATAGGAGAAAGGAACAAGAGGAGGAGGAGGAGGGGTGGAGAAGAGAAGATGGAATAGGAGTAGGAAGAGCAAGAGTAGGAGGAGGAAGAGGAGGAGGAGGAGGAGGAGAAGAGGCATAAGAGAACAAGGAAAAGGAGGAGGAGGAGCAAGAGGAGGAGGAGGAGAGGCATAAGAGAAGAAGGAATAGGAGTAGGAAGAGAAAGCAAGAGGAGGAGGAGGAGGAGGAGGAGGAGAAGGAGAAGGAGGAGGAGGAGGAGGAGGAGGAGGAGCAAGTGTAGGAGGAGGGAAAAAAAGACGAGAAAGCATGTGATAATTTCTTTTAGGTCAGAACAGTTATGGAACAGCTGCTCCCAATGCCTCCTCCTCCTCCTCCTCCTCCTCCTCTTCTTCCTCCTCATTCTGTAACGTCATGTGCAGCCCCCTCTTACTCATCACCTAATTCCCTTCCACCTGTTTTATTTTTCCCTTTCTTAACCACCTCAAGGCTGCTCATGGCACACCACCACCACCACCACCACCAATAACAAAAATAATAATAAACGAGAATAATAAACGAGAACAACATTAACCACCACGATAATTTTAGCTGTAGTGTTTATACAAAGAGAACTACCTACACACGATAAAAAGGAAAAAAAATAACATGAAACCACTTTATCTATCCACACCCATCCACAACCATCCACCCATTTACCTAACTTAACCACTTATCCACAAGCAACGATCCACATTCAAGCCACTCCACTTCTTTCATCCACTTCTCCCTCTGCACTACTCATCCACTTCTTTTTATTTTTTTCTATCTTTCGTTCTCTCTTTCTTTCTTTCTTTCTTTTTCTTTCTTCCTTTATTGCTTTCCTCGCTTCGTTTTTTCTTTCTTTCTTTCATTATTTCTTTCTTTTATATTTTTTTCTTTCTTTCTTAGTTAAATTTACAACGCCCTCCACCACCCACCAAACTCACCCCTTCTTTTTCCCGTCCACAGAGGAAGAAACAGCGCCGACCTCCACCCCGCCCAGACGACAGCGCGGGAAGGGTCGCCGACAACGCCCCGCCCACAGGAGAGGTCGCGTCCGCCCGTCACGTCCGCGCAGGTCAGATCAAATCCAAGCGGGTCTCAGTTTCTTTTCTTCTCGTTTTGATTTTCACCTTGTTTTATCGTTCCTCTCCTTTCCCTTTCTGTTCCTCTTCCTCCTTTTCTTCCTCTATTTTCCCCTCTATCAACTCTTCTTCTTTTTGTTTTCGTTTTAATTTCCAACTCGTTTCCATTTTCCTTCTCTGTTGTTTTTCCTCATTCTGATTCTACTTCTTCAATTTCCATCTCGTTTCCCTTCTCTTTTTCCTCCTCCTTTTCCTCTTTCTCCTCTTCGTCCTTTTTTCCTCTTCCTTCTCAACCTTCATCTCATCTTCCTCTTCTTCCTGCTTCTTCTCTTCCTCTTGTTCTTGTTTTGTTGATGTTTATAGGTTATTGTTCTTGTTCCTACTCTCTGATCATCAATGGTTTGTTTTTCTCTTGTTCTTCTTGTTCTCGTCCTCGTCTTCTTCCTCATTTTCCTTCATTTTCTTGCTATTTATTAAGTCTTCTTGTTTTTAATCTCTCTCTCTCTCTCTCTCTCTCTCTCTCTCTCTCTCTCTCTCTCTCTCTCTCTCTCTCTCTCTCTCTCTCTCTCTCTCTCTCTCTCTCTCTCTCTCTCTCTCTCTCTCTCTCTCTCTCTCTCTCTCTCTCTCTCTCTCTCTTTCCAATTTTTTTTATTTGTTAGCTTGTCTTTTAGTTAATTCGTTTGCTTTTATCCTTCTTTTCTTTCTTTCGCTTTTTCTTTTACATTTTCTTCTATATCTTTTCCTTTTTTATTTCATTCTCTCTCTCTCTCTCTCTCTCTCTCTCTCTCTCTCTCTCTCTCTCTCTCTCTCTCTCTCTCTCTCTCTCTCTCTCTCTCTCTCTCTCTCTCTCTCTCTCTCTCTCTCTCTCTCTCTCTCACCACTTAAGGAGAGTAGTTAAACACATAAACACGGATAAACGTTCATTAGCGATCATTTACACTGCCGGGGCGGGACTTAGGAGCCCAATAGCCGTCGGAATGCATGTAAACTAATTTGACGAACATTCCCGCGCTGCCTCGCATATTCAACCCTGTGCGTGGGAGTAACACTTTGAATCATAACGAATTACTGTATATTTTGGCAGAGTGAACGTCTCTCTATGATACGGCGGAGGTTAATCACTATACATCATAACGTCAATATTTGTAAAACTCGTGTATTTTCCATATTTTTTTTGATTTTCGTTTTAGTTCTAAAATGTGTCAGTCTTCATTTTAATTAACATGGTAACATTGCCTTAAAGTTCCTTGTTTCCCTTCAATAAGAGGTGCAAGAATAAAATAACTCGAGTCTTTGATATCCATGGGTATCGACTATTCACCCTTAATAATCCGTATGAACAATAACGCTCAGGTTTTTTTTATATTATTACCTATCTCACGTAGCAGTTGATTTTGAGGGAAAAGTCAAAGACGCAACTCTCCGCTTTATGGTGTCACGATAAACGAGTCAGATATAGAGGAGGGATGAATCTACTGCCATCTAGTGAGCATCATTGTTAGTTCTCCAGGGCTTCAATGTCTTTCTTTAAGCATCGCGGACTTTTATAAACTCTGTAACATCACTCTAAGTACCGCAAGTCATCCCCACTTCCTTCCGTATCTAGAACCGCAAGTAACTCGTGTTCCTTCGTTTCTTTACTGTTAAGGCAAGAAGAGGGAAGCAAGAAGAGGGAAAGAAACAGGATTCAAGGAGTTAAAAAAAGGGAGTGTTCCTTCTTTAAACCCCTTAACATCACCATAGGTATCGATTATTCACCCTTAATAATTAGGTTTTCTATATTTTTACCTTTTTAGTAGTTCTTCAGGGCTTCAATGTCTATCTTTGTGCATTGTGGACTTCTATAAACTCTGTAACATCACATATAAGAACCATAAGTCACCCCCCTTCCTTCCTTATCAAGAACTGGAAGCAACTCATATTCCTTCTTTACTTTTCTGTTAAGGCAAGAAGAGGGAAAGAAACAGGATTCAAGGAGTTAAAAATAGGGAGTGTTCTTTCTATATAAACTCCGTAACAACCCTATAAGTACCGCGGCCCCTTCCTCCCTTATGAAGAACTGTAAACAACACTCATTCCTTCTTTGCTTTACTGGGACGACAAGAAGCGGAAAACTAACGAGATTCAAGGACTTAAGGAGGGAGGGAAGGCTTGGGGGAGGTGGGGAGGAGTGGGGGGAGGGGGGGTTAGGTTTGGTTAGCGTTTTGTGGCGCCTCGGAAGCCTGTCATTACACCGCCTCCCTCACGCCCCTCGACCTTCAGCTGTTTTTTGCTCCTCTGCGTCAACTTAAGACATGAATCCAGCTCTTGTTTTATTCCTTTTTCTTGTATACTCCACCTTTTCTCCGGGTTTGTATTTCTTTGGTCTCTACTTGTTTACTAGCCTGTGATTTTTTGGGTCTACTTTTTTTTGCAAGATGGTGTTTTCTTTCTTTTTTCATACCCTACCTTCTTTGCAGGTTGAATATCTTTGGTTTATTTCATTACTGCTTGTGTTCTCTTCTCTATTTCTACCTTTTTTGCAGTTTCGATTTCATTGGTCTGTACATTTTTACAAGTTTGTGGTTTCTTCCTTTTTAATCCATCTTTTTTAGGGACTTGGATTCCATTAGTCTAGTCTATACTTTTTACTTCTTTCTTTACGTTAGGTCAGGTTATTGATCGAGTAATAAAGCAAAGCAAGGCGAGTCAATGTTGTCTGCCAGTGGAATATCTCTTTTTGATTGATAATGACCGGAAAGCTAATGACACAACTCTCCGCTTTATGGTGTCACGATAAACGAGTCAGAGGTAAGGGAGGGACGAATCTCCTGCCATCTAGTGAGCATCATTTTTAACCAAGAGTTTCTGGAACGGAGTATAATAAGAATCAGAATAGGAATAATGGAAATAGTCACGTATAGAAGTTTCATGACTCACTTTCAATTCTCGTTTCTTAATTACAGAATAGGGGAGGAGGAGGAAAGGGTGCGGGAGGAGGAAGAGGAGGAAGATGAGGAGGAGGAGGTCCCACTGGAGGAGAAGGAGCAGCAAGATCAACATATAATTAGTGCATATAACGTGGTGGAAACATCGCCAACACTCAAAAAGCTGCTGGGGGAGGAAGGAGGGAAGGGAGAGACCAAAAACCCCTACGGAAAGGAAGAGGAGGAGGAGGAGGAAGAGGAAGAAGAGGAGGAGAGGAAAGAAGAGGGAAATGTAGAAGCTGAGCAGGAGGAGGAAGAGGAGGAGCAGGAGGCAGAACAGGAGACAAGAGAAGAGAGGAGAAGGAGAAGAAAAGGCAGACGACAGCGAAACAAGGGAAGGAAAGGGAGGAAGAATGGACGGAGGAAATCTACAGACCAGGTAAGGTGGTGAGGTGCTTTTTTTTTTTGTTGATGTTTATATTGCATTTACAGTTACGTGCACCACCACCACCACCACCACCATCACCACCACCACCACCACCACCACCACCACTACCACCACCACCACCACTCCATCACCATCACCTTCATCACCACAGGAGTCGCCGAGGGAGGGGGAGAACCAGTCGGAGGTGCAACAAGTTTCCACCACGACCAGCGACGACCTCACCCCGGAAACGACCACGACTCCCGCCACGACCTTGAGTCCAGAAACGGAGAGGATAATGAGGAGGAGAGAGAGGAAGAGGAGGAGGAAAGAGAGGAGGCAGAGGAAGGAGAACCAGCGGAGACGAGGAGGAAGGAGAAGAAAGACTGAAGAAGAAGAAGAAGAGGTAAGTGGGAAATAATGAAGAGAGAAAGAGAGAGAAAGAGGGAAAAGAAAGAGAGAGAGGTGACAGAGGAAGGAAAATAGAGAAACAAGGACGGAGGAAGAGGAGGAAAGTGAAAAATAATGGCGGAGAAAAAGAAAGAGGGAAAAATGAGAGAGGAGGCAGAGAAAAGAAAAGAAAGAAATGAAGAAAAAAAGGACAGAAAAAGAGGAGGAAAGTGGCAAATAAAGAAGGAGACAAGAGAGAGAGAGAAAAAAAAAACGAGAGAAGACAGAGAAAGGAAAAGAAAGATAAAGAGATGCCGAAAAATGAAGTAGGCCAAAGTGAAAAATAAATATAATTGTGTAGTCGATGCAAGGTAAATATCGTAGCGTAAGGGTTTAATGAAGGGAAGTATTGCAAGAAATATGTGTGACGGAAAACGAGGAAAACAAAACAAGACATGGAAAAAGCGAATATAATGAGCGAAGAGAAGTGAGGAATAACCGGTAATTAAGCTGCGTAAGAATGATTAGAAAAAAAAAAAAACTAGTGGTTGATTAAGAGTAAACATTTAATGAAGCCTCACGTTAATTAACCATATTTTCCTTTTATAATGACTTCAATTACGGAACATAAATAGCAGATACTCGCCTTTAGGAAACACCTTTTGGATTAGTTGGGTTTTTCTTGATGGCTTTTCACGCACGGAAATTCGATTCTTTGTTTTTTTGTGTTATTTTCTTGGCCGTTTATTCCTAACCAAGCAAGTAAAGAGACGAGATGTATATTTTTTTTGCTTAAGTCATTTTACCCGCTGCCTGCCACCACCATCACCACCATCATCACCACCACCACCACCACCACCACCATCATCACCATCATCACCACCACCACCATTACCAACATTACCACTACTACGACCATCACCATTACCTAAAACACCACTATAAAAAACAAGTCACCACCATCATCACCACCACCACTTCCACCACCACCACAATCACCATCACCACCACCACCAACACCACCATTACCAAGATTACTACTACTACTGCTACTACCATCTCTACTACCATCACCATTACCTTCACCACCACTATAAAAACCCAACCACCACTACCACCACAACCATCACCACTACTACCACCACTACTACCACTACCACTACGACCACTACCACCACTTCTACCCTCTCCACTACCACTACTATACTGAAACCCAGACCACCACTTCCACCACATACATAACCACTACCACCACTACCACCACCACCACCACTACCACCACCATCATCAACACCGTCCCATTACGAAGAACAACCACCCGCACCCTACCACCCACTATCTCTATCCCTCTCCCCTCCCCCCTCATTCCCGTCACCAGGGGGAAGATCGATCGGCCAACGAGGTCAGCCGAGGTCAAGGTCAAGACACGTCCGCCGCTGACCCCACATCACGTGACCAGCGACCGAGTGGGAGGAGAGCCGCCGTGGAGAGGAGGAAGAGGAGGAAGAACAGGAGGAGGAGGAAGAAGAACGGGAAGAACAAGAACGGCAAGGGTGGAAAGAAAGGTAAGAAGGAGGAGGAGGAGGAGGAGGAAGAGAGAGAAAGAGAAGGAGAGGGAGAAGAACGAGAAGGAGAAGGAGTCGAAAGAGGAAGAGGAGGAAGAAGAACAGAAACGACAAGGAAAGTTAAGAAGAAGAAGGAGGAGGAGGAGGAGGTGGAAGAAGAAGAAGAAGAACTGGAACACCGAGAGGAGGAGAAAGACAGTTAGGAGAAGGAGGAGGAGGAGGAGAAAAGGAATAAAAATAAGGAATAAGGGAGGTAGGGAGAAGGGGAAAGCTAAGGGAGGGGAGGAAGGCAATCAGAAGGGTACGTTTTGCATTAATAACTAAATAATTAAAGGCATTCATTAGGTGCTTAAGTTCTGTGCTCAGGTATGTAATAAAGGTCATTAAGGGAAGCTCAGGTGATGGAGTGTCTTAGCTGATCTCATTAAGGTAAAAAGGTGAGGGGGAGAAGGTCATTATAGTCTATTTATTGTGGTTACGTTGGCTATTGAGAAGACTTGAAGATCCGGGCGTTGTGGAGTGAGTTAATTCCGATTGTTCCATGCAGTTAGACCTTGATTACAACCTTACCTTTGATTATTCTGTGGTTGTCTATCGTTTTTTTTTATAGAGATAGGATGCTGCGGGCACTTCTTATTGGTTCTTAATGTATCTGTCGCTTACTTGGGTTCTTCTTACGGCAAAAGGAAGAAAAACAATCGTGGGTTTTCGTCCATGCTTATTTTCTTCCTTGTTCTTCGTCTGCAGGAAGGAGACGGAAGAAGGGAAGGAAGGGAGCGACCGGTGACCAGGCGGAGACAAACGGCGGGGCTTCCGAAAACGACATCTCACGTCTGGCCACGAACGACGGACCCGCGACTGTCGTGGAGGGCGCCAACAACAAAACCGAGGCGCTCAACAAAGTGCGCAACATCCTGCTTGAGCAAATGAAGAAGAAACACACGGAGAACAGAAAACGGGGCCTGCAGCATGGCTCAAGGGAGGGCGGCGAGGGGGAGACAGATGAGGCGGCGTTGTCAAGTACTTCATCGACTACCACGACGACCACAATGACAACCACAACCACGGAGGCGCCGATACGTCACCCTAAGACCCCTCAGCACAGCCCCAGCGAGATTCAGTATACGGTGGACGGGGGAAGAGAAACAACTCGTACTATCGTTGACTTCTTCCCTGATCTTCCTCCCGTGGCCGATGGAAGGAGTGAGGCGGAGGCTGCAGAGACTCATATGGAAGGGGACCAACAAACATCCCCTGAAGAAACCCAACAGGAGGCCCCAAGAGACTCAGGAAGGAGAAAACGCAGAAAGAAGAAGAAAAAGACCAAAGAACCCACTGTAGTTGAGGAAGAACCAACAACGGAGTACGTAGATGAGGCAGTGGAGCCGCAGGATTACCAGAACTACTTGTACGGCTTAGAGAACCCCGAAGACGACGCTACCGAGACAGAGGGAGTGGAGGACCTGTTTCCCGACGGTCTTCCGGAAGGTTACCCGACAGACAGGTTCCGCGCCGATGGAAACTACTCCCAGAACACGAGGTGAGGCCGCTAATCCTGTCCTGTCCTCCCGCTTCAGCACTTTTGCAGATCCTGAAGCGGTGATTGCCTCAGTGCCCATGACAGTCCCCGATGGTCGATCCTTCGTGTCTCGTTTTGCGCCGGACTCTTGTCATTTGTTTTTGGTGTTCCTGTTTTTTGTTTGTTGTAATTTCGTCAAAGCGCCATTTAGTTGTTTTTTGTTTCTTCCTTTTAGTGTTCTTCTCAAAGCCCTTTCTCTTGTGTTTATCTACTTTCGTTATCTTTATCTTTTTTTTCTTTTTCTTCATTCATTTACTCACTAACTCATCCTCTCCTCCTTTCGTAATTCCTTATCTTCATCAACTTACTCACTCATTCACTCTCTCTTTCGTAATTTGTTTTATTTGTTAACGTTGATGCTTTTTTTGTTATAATTCACTTCACTTATTTTTTTTCTTTAAGCTCAGTCTTGTGTTTTGCTATCTTATCTTCTTCTTCATTCATTTTCTCACTCACTCTTTACTCTTTCTTTCGTAGTTTCTTCCTTTGCCCTTCTCTAAAAGCTTTGTCGTATGTTTAGTTACTTTTCTTTGTCGTTTTTCATCATTGATTTACTCACTCCTTCTCTCTTTCGTAATTTATTTTCATTTGTATTTCTCAAGAATGGGGGATTGATATAAAAGCAAATAAAACGTCAAGAAATATATACTGTGCAATCGCCTGCCATTATATCTTCGTCAGGACGTTAGATTTAAAGCCGTGTTGCCTTCGCGGGTTAAAATGCATATGCAGAAAGGAAAATCTTGTTTCTCTCTCTCTCTCTCTCTCTCTCTCTCTCTCTCCATCCCTATCATCATTAACACCAGACAGGAGGTTAAAAAAAATATATCTACATCCAACATCTTCAGTCAATTTAAAAAGCACCTCACCACTAGAACCTCCTCGGGAAGTTCACACGCACACACACACACACACACACACACACACGCACACGGACACGCACACGGACCCACCCACCCCCACCCACCCCACACACAACAAAAAACTCCTTCCCCAATGCCTCTTGTCAGCCTCTCCTCCCCACAGGTTTATCGAGACTGAGGACATCGACTTTTCGGAGCTAGACCAGTCGTGTGTCATCTCGGAGGCCGACAGCATCTACCTCCCGCCGCCCAGGGTCCAGCACGCCCGGGTCAGCGCCTTCCACACGTGAGTAACCAGTGGCAGAGGGAGTACATCGGTCCTCCCTTGAAGATTGTGTAGTTACTTTCCCGTTTTCTGTGTAGTGAACTTGCGCGTTTTCTGTGGATCTTTGTTTCACCGTATACTATAATGATCTTGTTTTCTTGTTATTTATTTCATTATATATTACATTATTTATTGCACTTATGCTTTCGTTTTTTTTAAGTCTTACTGTTTTACTTTGTGTGTGTTAGTATCATCAACAGTTCCTTTGTTTCTCAGTACACGCGCCGAAGAAAAATATCGATCAATTATCCTGTATTTTCACTGGCTCATTGCTTTGTCTTACGCTCACCTTTGCTTGCCACGTATAATCTTCACACTATACCCTTTCCACCACCTTCCATTACCTTGCCATGTGCCTTCAATATATTTCCACTTCTGAAAAAAAGCTCGGGTGTTGATTTACCTTAACTTACCATAATTTCACCTTCCGTCCTCCCCTTAAAGGCCCGTTTCCACACAGTACGGATAAATCTTACACACACTCCCCTTCCTTCCTCTCCTCCGCCAGCGTCACCAACCCGGCGCCGCCCAACAACAAGTACGCCGAGGCTGTGTACGAGTGTGAGTTCGGGTACCGCCTCGGCGAGGACTTCACCAACAGACTCTTCTGCCGCGGAGACAAGTGGCTCGGCGTGCTGCCCTCCTGCGTGTCCTACGGTGAGTCTGGCCCATGGATACTTTCACTACAACTACTACTACTACTACTACTACTACTACTACTACTACTACTACTACTACTACTACTACTACTACTACTACCCCTTTAAACCTCCTTGGCTATCACAACTACTACTACTACTTGTACTACTTCTACAACGACTTCTACTCCTCCTCCTCCTCCTCCTCCTCGTCCTCCTACTCCTATTACTACTACTACTACTACTACTACTACTACTACTACTCTTCCTCCTCCTCCTCCAGCTCCTCCTCCTCCTCCTCCTCCTCCAGCTCCTACTACTACTACTACTACTACTACTACTACTACTACTACTACTACTACTACTACTACTACTACTACTACTACTACTCCTCCTCCTCCAGCTCCTCCTCCTCCTCCTCCTCCTCCAGCTCCTACTACTACTGCTACTACTACTACCACTACTACTACTACTACTTCTCTTCCTCCTTACTACCACTTCTGTCAATTGACCCACTAACCCCTCCCTCCTCCTCCTCCCCTTCCCCCCCTCCACAAAAAAAATCAAAATCCCTTAGCAGTCATAAATGAGCTGTTATCTTAAACCCATCGCGGCTCTCACCTGAAATCTAAGCCTACACCGTGTTTAAAAATCTTTACCTGGCCTGGAAAATCACACGGGCTCGAACTGGGTCCCCTGTTATCAAGGTGTTATCATTAACCGCCCACCTCTAATCACCGCGTCGATTTTGCGGCCGTAAACTGGAGTCTATTTCATTGGCGTTGTCGGGCGATATCTCATTATGGTCTTATGAATATTATTAGTGTGGTCGTTCACCTCATTAACTCATTATCGACAGAAGTTGGGGCGGGTTAGTGGAAGGCGATGCGGTGAGGGGGGAAGAGAGATGGAGAGGGAGAGGGAAGGAGAGAGGGAGAGGAGGGGGAGAGAGAGGAGGAGGAGAGGGATTAGAGGAGAAAGAGAAAGGGAGGAGGAGGAGGGGTTAGAGGAGGAGAAAGAGAAGAAAAGATAAGAAAGTGAGTTAGAGAGGGAAAAATAAGAGATTAGAGAGGGAGAGAGAGGAGAGGGGATTACAGGGCTAGAGAGAGGAGACTAGAGAGGATGAAATAGGAGATGGGGAGAGAAAGGGAGAGAGAGGAGAGGGGGACAGAGAGGGAGAGAGAGGAGAGGAGGTTAGTTAAGCATCATAATTGACAGACACAGACAGACAGGCAAACAAACAAGCACATCAAGAACTAAAAAAAAGACCCCCCCCCCAGACAGGACGGAGAAATATAAATGCAAATCACTAATAACCAACGACGAGTTAAAAAAAAAAAGCTAACAGGTACCAAAGAAAAATCACTTCAGACTAGACGCCACCTAGAAAAAAGAAAAAAAAAAAAAGAATGCAAGATGAAGAATGCGGGATATAGAAGTTCACCTTGTCTCACCTCGGCTCCCTCCCTTCCCCCCATGCCCCCCTTCCACCTTGTCTCACCTCGCCTCACCTCCCCTTCCCCCCCGCCTCCTTCCCTGCCCCCTTCCACCTTGTCTCACCTCGCCTCACCTCCCCTTCCCCCCCGCCCCCTTCCCTGCCCCCCTTCCACCTTGTCTCTTCTCATCTCACAACCCCTTCTCTCCCCTCCTCCCTCCCCTCCCCTCCTTCCTGCTCCACGCCCCCTTCCCTTGCCCCTCCCCCCTTGTCTCTTCTCACCTCACAACCCCTACTCTCCCCTCCTCCCTCCCATTCTCCTTCCTCCCCACGCCCCTTCCTTGCCCCTTCCACCTTGTCTCACCTCGCCTCACCTCCCCTTCCTCCACGCCCCCTTTCCTGCCCCCTCCACATTATCTCTTCTCACTTCACAACCCTTTATCTCCCCCCTCCCCTCCCCGGCCCCCTCCTCTCCCTTCCCCCCCTCATACGTGCCCTCATGCCCCCTGCAGCGCGCCAGGCCACGACCGGGAAGTGCGGGGACAGCAATGGAGGATGCGAGCAGATCTGTGAGCCCACCGAGAACGGGCGCCAGTGTCTCTGCTACAAGGGCTTCACGCTACACTCGGATGGCGTCACGTGCGAGGGTAAGTGTGTGTGGGGGTGGGGTGGGGTGGGGGGTTGTGTGTGTGTGAGTGTGTGTGTATTGAGGCTCGCTATTTTCTCTCTCTCTTTGTATGAATGTCTGTGCGTCTGTTTGTTTGTCTCTGTCTGTCTGTGTTTTCTCTTTTTTCTCTTTCCTTGACTTTTTTTTCTATCTCTACCTTTATAACTATTTCTATTTCTATCTGTCTTTCTATCTGTCTATCTATCTGTCTATCTATCTATCTATCTATCTATCTATCTATCTCTTTCTCCCCTTCTCTTCCTCTCCCCGTCGTCCCCTTCACCTGGTCTCATCAAGTCGTGTTTTACCTGTCAGGTGTGGTGTCCGGCCTTGGTGTCTGCTCAGAAGAATCTATTTGGTCTTCTTTCTCTTTACTAAACCGTTCCTCAGGTATTGCGTGCCAGACCTCGCTGCTGGTTTGCCCTTCAGAATATTTATCAGTTCATTCGTCACTCCAAACAAGTTTCTGCAAGTACTGGTTATGAGTGTATCACAGACTGTCATAATGATACACACGATGCAAATGAAGAAGTGTTCTGCTCCTCCTCGCTGACTGCGTTCCTCTTATCTCTATTCAGCAGCCATGATAACGATCAAGTGGCATGAAGACTTTAAATGATATATGTAATTGAAAAAGAAAAAAAACAGATTGCGTTATTTTTTTCTCGGATACAGCGTGAATAATTCTTGTACATTAACTTGACTTATTTAATGAGTTCAATTTCAGTGCATCGAGAGCAGAGAGTTTTTGTTCTTTTCATTCAACTGTTCCATTAATAGAAGGAAAGAGAGAACATGTAATTGGTCGTAGGTGCATTATATAGTAACAAGTTTAGTATTTACCCTTCTATATCATTCTGATCTCCCTCTGCCGGTACCTTAATTAGAGGGAATAAACTTCTTATGGTAGAGAAGAAGCGGGTACTGACGGTGGTTACGCAGCTCTTTGGCGAGGGATCTGACAGTGAGCTTAGTTTTTATCCCACTCCAAACCTTAGCGATCAACCTTTACTGTTAGAAGAAGAAATATATATCTTGAAGTAGAGAAGAATCAGTTACTTATGATGTTTTTGTGGGTCTTTGGGGAGACGCGGAACTAAGGTTGGTATTACAAGACACTGTAGATATAGAGGGAAACAGATACTTACTGAAGAGCTAAACAGACTGAAGGAATTTCGTAGGTTTCGTAGATTTTTGGCTGTTTTGGGAGGCGAGGAACTATAAGACTGAAGGGATTTAATAGCGATTTCAGTTTTTTATCACTGCAAACTTTAGCGATCCTGTAAACATAAAGGGAAACAGATACCTTTGAAGAACTAAACAGAGGGAGACACTTATGGCGTTCTTCTTGCCGCTCCTTAACAGACGTGGACGAGTGTGCCGCTAACAATGGGGGCTGCGGGGGAACCTGCGTCAACAAGCTGGGCTCCCGCCGCTGCGTGTGTCCCAAGGGCTACCGCCTCGCCACCAACGGCAGGACCTGTATCGGTATGTGCCCTGCCTTGCCTTGCCTTGCCTTGTGGTGCCTCCCCTGCCCCTCTTGCTGGGTGCTTGCCGCACTTTTTGCCCCGTAACTCTCACAACACACACCAAGGGGAGGCTTCATTAAGGGGGTCGTAAAGAGACGTCATCCCGATGGCGTTCAAATTCTAGTTATGTTAATGTTCCCGCCAAGAATTATGTGATTAAACGCCGAGTCCATCTGCATTATTTTTTTTTCTTTTTCTTTTTCCCGGGTTCGTGTGCAGATAAGAACGAGTGTCTGCTGCGGAACGGCCACGGCCCCTGCCAAGACACCTGTCACAACACGGCGGGCGGGTACTACTGCACCTGTCACAATCTCCCAGGTAAGGACCCGCTGCCCTCACACTCCGCTTTCGAAAGTTTTTTTTTTAGAACAAAGGAGGCAGCTCAAGGGCACACAAAAAAAGGAAACAATAATAAAAAAAAAGCCCGCTACTCGCTGCTCCTAAAAAAAGAATCAAAAGAGGTGGCCGAAAGAGAGGTCAATTTCGGGAACGTGAACTTTAAGAGTCTAGTGTGAGATTACGAGAGGTCACTGAATTTTGCACATGATATCACACTATTTTCCACCGTATATCAAAATAATTTAAGAGCAGTGAGTAGCGGGCTTTTTTTTTACATTTGTTTCCTTTTTTTATGCCCTTGAACTGACTCCTTTGCTGTAAAAAAATAAATAAATAAATAACTTGATTGCTGTGCGAGAAAAAAATATAACTTTTTCATGAGTTGATATTTTGGTGTATAAAAAATTAGTAAACGTAATGCAATACTGTGAAGGTGAAAATGATATATAAGTGGCTGGAATATTCGTCTCTGATAATGTTAAGGCTTATAGTTTCTAATGTTAAGTCTAAGGAGGAAAGGAACCTTATTACAACCCCTAGCGGCCTAACCTCTATCCTCCCTTCCTTCCCTTCCTCCCCTCTTCCCTTACGCTTCCCTCCTCCAACACCCTTATTACAAACTAGAGTCCCTTCCCTCCATTCCTTCCCTTCCTTCCCCCTTCTTCCGCTACGCTTCCCTCCTCCAACACCCTTATTACAAACTAGAGTCCCTTCCCTCCCTTCCTTCCCTTCCTCCCCTCCTCTTCCCCTTCGCTTCCTTCCTCCAACACCCTTATTACAATCTCTAGCCCCTTCCCTCCCTTCCTTCCCTTCCTTCCCCCCTCTTCCCCTACGCTCCCCTCCTCCAACACCCTTATTACAATCTCTAGCCCCTTCCCTCCCTTCCTTCCTTTCCTCCCCCCTCTTCCCCTACGCTTCCCTCCTCCAACACCCTTCCTTCCTTTCCTTCCTCCCTTCCCTTACTCCTCCATCAGCCTCCGTCACATCCATCTCCCTGTCCTCCTCCCATGTGTTCTTATTTTCCCTCCACTCTCTCCCTTGCCTCCCACTCCCGTCGCTCCCTCTGCCCTCTCCTCCCTCGCTGCCCTTACTCCCCTCCCTCTCTCCCCTCTCCTAACTCTTCCCCAGCCTTCATACGACCTTCACCCTGCGTCCCCTCTCCTTCCTCCTCTCCCCTTCACTCCCTCACCTCTCCTTGCCTCCAGCCCTAACACCCCTTCTACCCCCCTCCCTCTCCCCCTAACTTCTTCCTCACTGCATTCGCTCCCCTCTTTACTCTCCCTCCCCTCCTCACCCTTGCTCCCTGACTCCTTACTCCCTTTCTGCATTATCTCCCCTTCTTGCTCCCTCTCCACGTCTTCTCCCGCATTTTTCTCACCTCTTCCACTTTTTACTCCTCCCCTCCACATCTTCCACCTTCCTTGCTTCTCTTATGTCTTTCTTTCTTTCTTTCTTTCTCTCTTTCTTTCTATCTCTCTTTCTTCCATTCTTTCTTTCTTTCTTTCTTTCTTTCTTTCTTTCTTTCTTTCATCCTTCTTCTTTATCTCCTCTTAAGTCTCGTTCCTTTGCCATCTCTTCGTCGCTCCTTTTTTCCTCCTCCTCCTCCTCGTCTTACTCCTCCTTCAATGCCGCCTCCTCTCTTTATCTAACTTCCTCCTTCCTTTCTCTACTCTTCCTACTCTTCATTTCCACCTCCTTACTCTTCTTAACCTCTTCCTTCCCCTATCTTCACCTTCATCATCTTCACCCTTCTTCACCTTCCTTCTCGTTCCTTTCTCTTCTCTTCCTACTCCTCACATGCAGTCTGATACCGACCTCCCTACCCTTCTTAACATCCTCCATCCTTTCCCTGTCCTTCACCTTCCATTCCCTCATGTTCACCGTGGGAATTGTTTCAGGCACACACCTGGCGTCGGACAACCACACCTGTGAGGATGAGGACGAGTGCGCCATCAACAACGGAGGCTGCTCGCACATCTGCCTCAACACCTTCGGCCAAATCTTCTGCACATGCCCCGAAGGCTTCCTGATGGCCATGGACTGGAAGACTTGCGAAGGTGATGATCTTGCCTCTGTTGTGTCTGGTGATGGTGGTGGTGGTGGTGATGGTGCTGTTTGGTGACCCCGAGTGATGTGCCTGTGTGATGTCCTTGTGTTGTGATGTCCTTGTGTTGTGTAAAGTTCTTGTGTTGTGTAAGGTCATTGTGTTGCATTGTGTCCTTGTGATGGGATGTTTTTGTGTTTTGTGATGTGATATTCTTATGTTGTGTATGTAGTGATGTTCCTGATGTGGTTTTTCATGTGATGGTGGTCTTTGTGGGTTGGTTATGGTGTTTGATGTGAGCTCTCTTGGTGATGTTCTCTGTGTGGTGAATGAATAACGTGATGTGTAGTGTTGGTTTTCTTATGGATGTTCTGTCTGGTGACTATTTCATATGTGTGTGGTATTAGTTCTTTTGGTGATGTGATGTTTGTTGTGGTAATGTTTAAATGACGATGTTTCTTGTAATGTCTCAATGGTGGTGATGTCTTAATGATTTGCAGGCTTCTTATGTTATTATGTTCTTATGCAAGCAGAAGAAAATAACATCAGCATATATAGCAGCGAATTTTACGGAGCAGGGAGAGAGTTTTGAATGGAAGGAGGAGGAGAAGCAGGAGGAACAGGAGAAGGGCAGGAGGAGGAGAAGGAAGAACAAGAGGAGGAAAAGGGGCAGAAGGAGGAAGAGGAGGAACAGGCGGAGAGTCGATTCTGCGCAGGAGTGAGAGAGGGATCAGATGAAGCGAAGGGAGGGAGGAGGGGGAGGAATAGGAGGAAGAGGAAGAAGCAGATAATGACGATGGAAATGCTGCTGCAAATAAGCGTGAAATAAAGCCTTAACCTTATTGATCCGACGTTTTCAAATATTCGCGCTCGTAACACCGCATCGTACTCATTTGTCTGAACAACGATAACGCTCATGAACACTAAGTACTGGTACGGAATCAAAAGTGTAAAACAATAATGAATAATGAGTGAAAAGAAGCTGGTGGAAAGTAAAATAAAATAAAAAGGTGTATCGTTTTGATCGAAGTGCCTGAGGGGAGTCCAGATATGTACCCCTCGGATTGGATAGGGTCAAGGGATTTGTGTGTGTGTATGTGTGTGCAAGGAGAGTGAAGATGATGAGGTTGACGGTGATGGAGGAGGATGGAGGAGTGAGGAAGTGAAACAGGACACGGCAAGGCTCCAGCTGCTGCAGTAGGTGGTGGAAGAGACTCTGTGACCTCAACTCAGGGCTAGAAAGAGGCGCAGGGACCGATAGAAGCAGAAGGAGAAGCGGCAGCAGGAGTGGACGCTGGGGGTGGCGGGCAGGAGTGAGGCGTCGGTCGGAATTAATTTTTGTTTTTATTTATTTTATCTATATCTGTATCAGTATTCACTTATCTATCCATCTATCAATTTATATACATTTATCTATCAATATACACGAGTAGATATATGTTGTTGCCTGTAAAGGACGAAAGATTTCAAGATTGACGACCTGACATTGATTGAGGACCTAACACAAGAGAAAAAAAGAGGGTTTAATATCATCTCCTCTGCGTTTCTGTTGCATTATTTGATGTCCCTCACTTCTCATTATCTACAAACACAAATCGTATAAGTCGTATATACAATCTGCTAAGAAGATAAGCTCCAGAGTTTGACCAATCACCACCGGGGAAAGGGAACAGTATGATGAAGCTCTCCCTGTAGCTGACACGTTTTCTCTCTCTCTCTCACACACCAGCTAACGTAGACTTCGGTAATAACTCCCTTCACCTGCTGTGCTGTGATCAAGTGTAGCCGCAGCGAAACCCAGCCACTCAAGCACTTAAAGAGGAAGGTGTAGCGAAATACTGTGTGGCCAAGATGAATTTTTGAGGTGTTACTGTGTCTGGGTGTAGATGATTTGGTCTTTGTCATTGTGAGGTTTACATAGAGAAAAGCATTTTAATCTTTGCCTCTTGAATGGATCGATACATTCTCCCCACTCTTACTCCCTGATTGTCCTGAGTCTTCATCTCCCTTTCCCACTCATCCCTCTTCCTCTTCTTTCCCAGCCCATACCCAACGTACCCTTACCCCTTCACTCATGCTGGGATCTCTTTCTTCCTCCCAGACAGTGTGATTGCGAAGAGATAGCAAGTCGATATCCTCTTATTGCTTCTCTCTTCACCTCCCCTTCCCTCTCCTCCCCATTTCTTCTCTTCTTCGTTCCCTCATTCCTTCTCTCATTCCTGGATCTCTATCTTCCTCCCAGACATCAACGAGTGTGAGTACGAGGAGGTGGCGAATCAGTGTCCTCACGGGTGCATCAACACGGTGGGGAGCTACAGGTGTGCCCAGATGGACGAGCTGGTGCACGCCCTTCAGTGTCCGGACGGCCTCGTGTCCACGGAAGACGGCGGAAGCTGCGAGGGTGAGTGAGTGAGAGTGGTTGAGTGAGTGAGGGAGTGAGTGACTGTGTGTGTAAGTGAGTGAGTGAGTGAGTGAAGGTTGGTGGGTGGTGGGAATCTTTGTTAGTTTTCTATCGCCTTTTTCTTGACCCTTTCCTTGTGACGATGTTTGTTGTAGTGCTGTAGTAGTAGTAGTAGTGGTAGTAGTAGTAGTAGTAGTAGTAGTAGTGGTAGTGGTAGTAGTAGTAGTAGTAGTAGTAGTAAATATTGTTTTTGTGTTTGTTTTGATTTCAGTGTATATTTGTGTGTTAATGTTATTATTATTTTTTTTTTTGTTCAATTTATACTTTAGGTTTTTGTTTTTTTGTTTGTTTAGTGTCTTGTATCATATAGTTCTTTGCTTTATATTATTCCGAACATTTACTTTGGTATCATGTTTTACGACTTGTAGATTTTATTTTGCTGTATTTTATTTAATGCTTGTAAGGCTCTTCTTATTTTCCTGTTTTTGTTATTTTTGTTATTGTTATTCCCGAAGTACTTTATTATCCTCCACTTCATCAATAATTAGTCTTTTTCTTCTTGTTTTTATTGCTCATGTTATTAATATTCCTGAAGTACAATATTCTCCTTCCCTTCATCAATAATTATCCTTTTTCTTCTTGTTTTTATTGTTCATATTATTATTACCGAAGTACTTTATTCTCCTCCCCCTCATCAATACTAATTTGTTTTCTACATAATAACCATTTTTCTCAACGCTCTAAATCCCTCCCCATCGCCTGTATTCGCCTCGTCTTCCTCCCTTCCGTCCCCATGCATCGCTGCCAAAAATCACTAATTACTATTTTTGGGTCGATTAGAGTAAGAAAAATAAATAAAAAATAATAATAATTGGCTCCTATCCGTCCGTCTTTTGAAGTCCATTGGTCATCGCGGAAAAATGCGCAATGCTTGTTAACTCCGAAAATATCACGAGCGGATACAAGTTTTTTCTCGTTTACCGCCTTTGTTGTCAACGTAAATACAAAATAAACTGCTACTCTTTTGCTTTGGGTTCGTTTTTTTCTATTTTGTCGTATGTGCTCAATTTCGTTGCTGGTTAAGTCTACGTAAGTCTGGTCTATCTTAATTTTATGTAATGTAAATACTTGTAACGTGTGTGTCTGTGCTCCAAAATAGTATGTCTTCCATTTCCCTCTTCCCTTTTGAATTTCTAACTTCTACGTAAATTATTAAAGGGCGTGAAATTCTGCTGTGCGTTAATTGTAGCGTATAGTGTGTGTGTGTGTGTGTGTGTGTGTGTGTGTGTGTGTGTGTGTGTGTGTGTGTGTGTGTGTGTGTGTGTGTGTGTGTGTGTGTGCTCTAAATTAGTATCTTCTATTTTTCACCTTCCAGTAATCGTCTGTTAATAATCTACGTAACATGTTTTTGGTGGGTGAAATTCTGACACATTATTTTATTTCACACATTACTAATACATTTTTGGGTTAAGTAAAGTAAAAAAAAAAGTGATTGACTCCTTTACGTCCGTCTTATTTACACATTATTTACATTTTTATTATTTTCCTTTTTTTATTATTATTATTTTTTTTTCTTAGCTATGTGCGTGGATGCTCTTAAACGGTCCGTCCTCTGCTGTTTTCCACCTTCCTGTAATTTTCAGTTTTCTGCGTTTTTTTTTTTTAAGAGGAGAGTATCGAGCCGCCTCAGGGACTAATTAGCCGGTACATTCTTTTTAAAATACTCTTGATAGATACTTTTTCTTAAACTCTAAAGCGGGGCACAGTTGTCGACCTCTCCCCCCCCCCTCCCCCTTTTTTTTTAACAATTTCGATATCCGTCTGCGTCAAAGGATGATTCTCTCGTTATATTGATGTTTTTTCGCTCCTTTTTTATACTCATGATCTTTATCGTTCTTGTAACTGAACGTGCTCTCTCTCTCTCTCTCTCTCTCTCTCTCTCTCTCTCTCTCTCTCTCTCTCTCTCTCTCTCTCTCTCTCTCTCTCAACACTTCACTTCTTTATTGTTGTTTCCTTTCCACCTTTTACTTCAGCTTCGTCCTCACTTTCATTAACCACAAAGCGTCATAAGTTTTCTCTCACCTTTTCTCTCCTTCGCGGACAAACTTTCTCTCCCCTTCCACGAATATGACACTTTATCTCTCTCTCTCCTTCTCGCCAAGCAGTTAACTCCTCATCTCGTTATTTCCTTCCCCTTTTTAAGTGGCCATTATTATTCTCTTTTATTTTCATCAGTTATAAGGTGTAAAATGTCCTCTCTCCCCTCTTGATGGACACAGTTGCCACCCTCCTCTTTTTCCTTCTCTCTCACTCTCTCCATATAAGCAAGAATACATTGGGATATTGAGAGACTACAAGAGAACAGACGGCCTACACAATACACATGGCAGCTCCTGAGGGTTGGTTACTCATTAAATCCTCTTCAAATTATAAATATATCTACAGTAACCTCCAATTCAAGCCTTCATTTGTGTTTGCCTCAACTACATACCTTCTTTGTTTGTTTCACTCATCCACCAGCCTGTTCGTTGACTAATTCCTGCCTCCTTCCTTCGTGCGCCTGAATTTACCCAAGTTATGCCCATTGCGACGTGTTCTTACAGCTGTTATTGATTAGTATTAGTTCCTTATCTAAATCGCAATGCATGGCTTGACAATCTCCTAACGAGCCACGCTACATGACCCCTTGACAATTCCTCGACCACTCTCAGAACACTGCCTCATGGCGATTTCTCTGCGTTTCTCTATTATTTGAGTTTACTATGAAGAGATTCAATGATTTTGCCGCGGAGGGGGCTTTAGAGTATATGTATGTGTGTTTGTATAATTTTCTGTCTATCTATCTGTCTGTCTGTATCTACCTATCTATTTGTTTTTTTATCTATCTCTATCTCAATCTCTTTCTCTCCTACATTTTTTTTACAACAAAGGAGACAGCTCAAGGGCACCAAAAAAAGTAAACAATAATAAAAAAAAAAGCCTGCTACTCGCTTCTCACAAAAAGAATCCAAATCCACATAACGATACTCTTCTCCTAACGCTTTTCTTTCTTTCTCTTTCCTTCGTAGATGCCGACGAGTGTGAGGAGGACAACTTTGGCTGCTCGGACATCTGCGTCAACACCCACGGCTCGGCGCACTGCTCCTGCCCCGCCGGCTTCGCCCTCGCGCAGGACGGAAAGACTTGCCAAGGTCAGTCGCTCATCAGGAAGTCATGTGTTCTGCTGCAAGACCTGGCCGAAGTAATTTTAGGAAGCGTTTTACTCCTTCCTTTCCCGGAGCACTGAGATGAATATTCCCAAAACGTCTTGCATTTCACAAACATCCATCTTCAGTATTTTGTTCAGGAGTTTTCGCGTTTCTTATCAAGGGAGTTTTCTTTGACTTTTCTGCTCACGGATATCGCATTCTGTCCAGGAAAAATAAAAATAAAAACATATTAGTAAAGGTTATTATAGCGAACCCTTTCGGAGGTGATTGCCTTCGCTTTCGCTGAATTAGCTAATACATTGACGTAAAGAGTTGCCTTGACATGAGCGCCAGAAGCAATCCGTCTAATTCTCGCGTGCAGACGTTGACGAGTGCGAGGCGGGAGAGGCGGAGTGTTCCCACGGCTGCCGGAACACCGAGGGTGCCTTCGCCTGCACCTGCCCCCCCGGCCACACCCTGGGGTCGGACCTCGCCACATGTACAGGTAAGGTTTGATGTGTTTGTCACCTTCGCCATTGAAAAGATATGAAAATATCTTTGATTTACAGACACGTGCGTTCTCCGAAGGCCAAAGCTGACAATTATCAAATTATATACTGAGATGTAAGCCAAGAACTGAGCAAAAATATTTAGGCAGGTGAACACATCAACAACAGCAGTAACAACAATAGTAACAACAATAACAACAAAACACGCAAGACACAGAAAACAGAAGAGTAACCAGAAAACAAGTAACGTGTGCGGCTGCTCCAAAACATGAAAAAGAAGGTAACAAAAATATATTTCCCTCCGGCGTGCCTCGCTGGCGGCTCGCTTCAAGTTTCGCTCTCTGGCAGACGTTGACGAGTGTGCTGAGGGCGCCGTCTGCTCCCACGGCTGCGAGAACACCGACGGCTCCTACACGTGCACCTGTCCCGCGGGCCTCGCCCTGGACACTGATCTCATTACCTGTGTAGGTAAGCTACGGCGCGGGGAGTTGTTCACGTAACAAATATTTCTACAAAGTCAGTGTAAGAAAGTACTACAATGTAGATGTTTCTGACGGCTACTTTGATGCTAACAAATGTTCGTGGGAGTAATTTTAGTTAATATTAGGTGTAAAGACTCGCTCCAAATATTGGATGTTCTCATAAGCATGTAATTATAAACATTTCTCTCATCTATGTTTGTACACATGCTCAAGCTACCTTACATGTCAATGGATCCGCAGTGCGTTTGACATGAGTGTTTACCAAGAGCAGTGAATGAGCGTTTCGTTGCAGACACGGACGAGTGCTCGGCGGAGCCCGGCTGTTCCCACGGCTGCCGCAACACGGATGGCTCCTTCGTCTGCACGTGTCCGCGGGGCCTTCGCCTGGCGCCCGACGGCCTCACCTGTCGCGGTAAAAAAGTCTCTTGATTATTACCTTCACTAAGCACCTCCTTGCTCTTCCTTTCCTCACTAAGCAAACTGTAACTGTTATGTATAAATAAAGTTCTATCGTTCATGTTTTTTTCCTGCCCCCTGTCCCCTGCACACGCCACGAGCTGTCCCTCACCGCTGCAGCAGGGACATGACCCGCCCTTACCGTTCCTTCTCTTGGCACGCAGATATAGACGAGTGTTCCGGTGAGCACCAGTGTTCCCACGGCTGTAGGAACACTGACGGCTCCCACGCCTGCACCTGTCCTGAGGGCCTACACCTGGCGCCTGACCTGGCCACCTGCATTGGTAATCAGGCAGGAAACTTTTGTGCTTTACATCGACTAGAAAAAAAAAGCCCAGTCATACAGGACAGACAACGGGGCTATTTACGGTCTCTAGCTTAAGGCGGTAGGATAATAATAGCAATCAAACCGTAATCGTGAATGATAAGCTAGTGTACGTTTATTTATAGAGCGATTCACGATATTGAAGTAGTCAGCAGCTGAGTAATGCCAATCTTTATCCACCGCGGCAGACATAGACGAGTGTGCCTCCGCTAATGGCGGGTGTGAGCAGGTGTGTGAAAACGTGGAAGGTTCATACCGGTGCGGCTGCCACGCGGGGTACGTCCTGGCCGACAGCCACACCTGTGTCGACGAGGACGAGTGTGCCGAGGACAATGGCGGCTGTCAACAGGTAAGACCCTCCTCATGGTTAATAAATACCGCCGCGCACAAAGACGAGACGACGAAATAAGCGATCCAGAATCCCGTCTATTCTCGCCGAGCAAACACGGCTGAGGGTGGCACGGCGGTGGCGGGGCTTTGTGTGGCCGGGGTGACCTGGGGATTACCTGGGAACGAGGGCTGATTATTTCCTGTCGACGGGGATGATATGGACGTTGAAATATAGCAGAGTACCCATTAACTCGACTTAGACTTTGTGGACGAAACATGTAGCTCGTTATAGTAAAGATTACCTGGGAACGATGCTTCATCATTACTCCTTAAGGGGAAAAATGACGAACATTAGAATACAGCACAGCACCCACTGACTTGGACTCTTCGCTGTGTGGACTTAAAGTAGCTATTTTTTTGTGTTTGGGTAAGTTTTTGAGGAAGAAATAGTGATGATATGAACGTTAAGATGTAGCCAAGCCCTCCCTAATTTCCCCTCTTGCCCCATGGTCCTGCACCTCGTTTTTGTTAGACCAGTAGTATTTAGTGGCAGACTGTAGCAAAGTGAGGGGACGAGTGTTTTATGTTCCCCGTCAGGAGTGCACGAACACGCCCGGCTCGTACTCGTGCTCCTGCGGTGACGGCTTCGTGCTGGAGGGCGAGTGGGACTGCGGTGACGTGGACGAGTGTGAGGAGGACAGCTTCGGGTGTTCGGACGTCTGCGTCAACACCTTCGGCGGCGCCTACTGCTCCTGCCCCGCCGGCTACTCCCTTTCGCATAACAACAAGACATGCCAAGGTCTGCTTCAAGATATTTTTGTGTCCATTTTTCAGTGTCTGTGTCCTTGTGCTTCAGTTATGCTAAGGAATTTACCATAGTGTGCCCCCCTATTTGTATTATTATTATTATTATTATTTTGGTGTTGATTGGCCGTAGCTTTTGTATAATGTCGTAATTTATTACTGTTTAGAAATAGTGTATATTGATCCTGCGTTCTGCCAGGTGTAGGAATAAATCCTTCGATATTTATTCTCTACTCGCGCTGTGAAGCGAATGCCTGACGATGACTCACTCCTCCCAGATGATGATGAGTGTGAGTCAGGCGGCGACGGCGGTGGAAGCTGCTCCCATGAGTGTGTCAACACGGACGGCTCCTTCGCCTGCCTGTGTCCTGACGGGCTCACCCTCGCCCCGGACCGCGTCACCTGCCTCGGTACTTCACACGTGTCACTCACGCCGCACATGCAGGATAATGTGTCTGAGCCTATAAATACATAAATTGGTAGCGAGGGTTTCCTGCAGGACCATTCTCTTTTTAGATGTGAACGAGTGCGCCACAGAAAACGGAGGGTGTGACCAGCTGTGCGAGAACACTGAGGGGTTCTTCTACTGTGACTGTGAGGAAGGCTTTGTGCTCGCTGATGACGGCGTCTCGTGCCGGGACGTGGACGAGTGTGCTGAGGACAACGGAGGGTGTCAGCAGGTAGGTGTGTCCCGCTGTTGCGTGACCTTGAATACCATTGCTCTATTTGGGCTGAATAAAGTGACTGTACTCTCGTGCCCCCTGTGCCAGTGTTTGAACGAGGCGGGCTCCTTAGGTCCTCTGAATTGCTACACTGAAGTGACTGGGAGGGTTGTCAATTCTTACAGGAATGTCTGAACGAGCCGGGCTCCTTCTCCTGCTCCTGCCTCCCCGGCTATGAGCTGGAGGACGACTTCCACTGCAGCGACGTGGACGAGTGTCTGTTGCAGCTGTCGCCCTGCCAGCACGACTGTCTCAACCTGCCCGGCAGCTACGACTGTCTGTGTCACGACGGCTTCGAGCTCTCCTTCGACAACCACACCTGCATCGACATAGACGAGTGTGGGGCTGACAACGGCTGCTCCCACTTCTGCACGAATTTCAACGGTTCCTACATATGCCACTGTCCGCCCGGGTTCAAGCTCAGTACCGACGAACACGCGTGCGTCGACGTGGATGAGTGTGCGGAGGAAAACGGCGGCTGCACGCACGTCTGTTCAAACTTCCATGGCGGCTACAAGTGTGTCTGTCCAGATGGCTTGGAGCTGCTGCAGGAGGGAAGCGCCTATGAAAAGCTTCACGTTTGCGTTGACGTGGACGAGTGTCTCGACAACAATGGCAACTGTAGCCACGTGTGCCACAACCTGGAGGGCGGGCACGAGTGTAGGTGTCCCCGCGGCTACACCTTCAAGGAGGAGGAGGACGGGTCGCTGAGCAGCTACGAGTGTGTCGATGTGGACGAGTGTCGGAGTCACAATGGCGGCTGTAGTCACTTCTGCGTCAACACTGAGGGCGGGATGGAATGCCAGTGTCCACGGGGAATGACGCTGCCTGAAGGTCAAACATTCGAGTGCCAGGACATAGACGAGTGCCTCAAGGACAACGGTGGGTGCAGCCACTTGTGCACCAACCAGCCGGGGACCTACGAGTGTGGGTGCCCTGAAGGCTGGCGACTCGACGCCCAGTTTGAAGACGAAGATTATTCTGAGGACGTAACAAACCTCGAGGTGTTCAACGACGTGGTCTGGAGGAAGTGTGTCGACGTCGACGAGTGTGGCGAGGATCGGGGCGGCTGCAGCCAGGCGTGTCACAACGACGACGGGGGCTTCAGGTGCTCGTGCTACCCCGGCTACTGGCTGGGGCGGGACAACAGGACCTGCTTGGACATCAACGAGTGTAACGTCGACAAGGGCGGCTGTTCCCACGAGTGTACCAACACCGACGGCTCCTTCGTCTGCTCTTGCCCCGACGGCTTCACGCTGAGGGACGATCGGAGGTGTCGCGACGTAAACGAGTGCGATAACGAAAACGGAGGCTGCTCGGACCTCTGCGTCAATCAGGTGGGGAGTTACCACTGTGGGTGTCCTCCAGGCCTGACTCTGGAGGACGACAACAGGACCTGCTCTGATATCAACGAGTGTGGGGGGGACAACGGTGGCTGCTCCCACGAGTGCCACAACCTGCACGGCCGCTACACCTGCACCTGTCCACCGGGGCTGCTGCTCACCGAGGACTCCCACACCTGCCTGGACGAGAACGAGTGTGCTGAGAATAATGGCGGCTGCTCCCACGAGTGTGTCAACGAGGCTGGTTCCTACAAGTGCCGCTGCCCCGCCGGCCTCACGCTGGGGGTGGACGGCCGCACCTGCCTCGACGTGGACGAGTGTGGCGTGAAAAACGGCGGCTGCTCCCACCAGTGCAAGAATCACAAGGGTCACTACACCTGCCTGTGCCCCGCCGGAGCCGTCCTCGCCGCCGACAACCACACCTGCGAGGACGTGGACGAGTGCAGCCTCAGGAACGGCGGCTGCAGCTACAAATGCGTCAACACGGAGGGCGGTTACGAGTGTCACTGCCCCCGCGGCCTGGCGCTGGGCCGCGACGGTCACACGTGCAGGGACGTGGACGAATGTGCTGAAGGGAACGGGGGATGCAGCGGCCTGTGCCACAACACACGCGGATCCTTCAGGTAAGTGGCGGAGGAAATATAACTTAGTTGATACCGTTAATGCAGTTTCGTTCTCGTGTGCTTCTGCGTTATGGTTTATATCTGATGTGCTTTTAAAAAAGAGGTTTTTTAACTTGAAAAAAGGAGTCAGTTTAAAAGCCCTCCTAGAGGTGAACCCGAAAAGGCCAAGAGGGGGAGGAGAGGGCAAATAGAGAGGAAGGAAGAAGTGAGGCAATACCAGAGGAGGGGGGGATGAAAGAGTGAAGAGTCTTAGTCGTTAAGCATGGGGGAAGGACAGTAGTGGGCATGGGGGAAGCGGAAAGTAGTGGGCCGGGCAGCGGGGAAGCAGGCAGGGTTTGCAAAGAGGAGCAGGGGAGCAGCGTGGAAATATCGATAGAAGATAAGAGAAGAAGCAAGGGAAAGAGGCAACGAGAGAAGATAGACTAAGAAGTAAGAGAGGCGGAATTGTGAGGGAGGCTAAAGAGAGAGAGCCTGAGAGGAGACTCGATCAGAAGAGCTGTGTGGAGGAGCCCCCCTGTCCATATGCAGCGGATAGGGAGCCACGGCGGACAAGGGAGTATTATATGGACAGCCTGAAAAGGGAAGAAAGCTGACAGTTTAAGTACAGAGAACCCAGACCGAGGCAGCTGATTTTTTAAGAGATGATGACTGAAGTTTTAGTTGAGAGGAGAGGAAGTGGATAGAGTTGAGAAGTTTTGAGTGGATATGTTTGTTTATGTGGGTGTTGTCAAAGAATAGGCTGTTGTGTTTGGAAGGGTGGAGTTTGAAGACGTTCTTTGTCGAGTGTGGAGGGGTGGGGACACAAGTTCTTCTTGCCCCAAGTACTTCCAGGGGCTAAGTTTAAGTTCTGAAGGTTCTAAGTCTTTAGCCTTCAGGTCGTTAAGTTCTGATATCAAAGGAAGTTTAATAAAAGTTGGTGGCCGCAGAGAAAGGATTGAATATAGGGATGGGAAGAACAGGAAGTTTTTGGAGGAAAGGGAAAAGTGGGAACAGAAATGAGAGTGAGAGATAGAGACCAGAAGGGACAGAGGGACCTAGAACCCTATTGTTAAGGACCGAAGAGAAGAGCAGAAGAGTGGAATAGGCAGACATAGAAAGAGAAGAAAAAGGAAAGAACATTAAAAACAGAGAGAAGGAAGACAAAGAGAGCAAAGGTCCAAAAATAGATTTGTAAAGAGCCTAACAATCAAAGCTTTTTGATCCACCAGCCCTCTGAAAAGTTTTCAGTTAGAGGCAGGGAGGGAGGACAGATGAAGTTAGCAGGGAGAGAGCTACTTAGGATCAGATAGAAGTCAAGAAAGGTGCTTTCAATCTTCCGTTAAGGGGGAAAGTAGGAGAATCTTAGAGTAGATGATGATTCAAAAGCGAAGGACAGTTTGACAGGGGGGAAGCAATGAAGGGAAAGTTTTGAGGAGAGCAAGGTCACCTTTCGAAGGCAGGTTGAATGAAAGCAGGCAATGAAGTTGAGGAGCAGAGAGGTTTGAGAGTTTGAAGAAAGAGAACAGCTTTTGGGAAGGCACAGTTTTAGCCACAGGAGAGGAGAGCAGTGTGAGTGAGATCAGGTCCATAAGCCTTCTGAGGAGAGGGAGGAGAAGGTCATTAGAAACATAAAGGCAAAGAGGGAGTATAACAGAAGAGAGATATATGAGTAGAGAGGAAAGAGGGAGTTTGGAATTTTAAAAGTTTGAGAGAAAAGGAAGTGAGAGAATAGATGAGTTTAGAAGAGAGAAGAATGTTTAGTCTGGAGGAGGGGGAGGGGAAGAAGTATGAAAGGAGGAGAGGTGTGTTGTTAGAGATGGTTAGTCGAAGAAAGAGAGAGAGAGAAAGCAGAGTTTTTGACATTTGAATTTTTGAAAGAATTTTGGAAGTTTTTAATGGATTTAATCTGATCGATTTAAAATGTAAAGTTCATAATTAGTATAAGTTTAGTAACCTGGGTAACCTCTTTTAAAAGACCTTGAATGCAGATGATCATCAGAAGCGGCGGGACAGCGTAGGTTAAAGCAGGGGTTTGGAGAGAAGAATGAGAAAGACGAGATCAATCCATTCTCCATAGGATACCTCTGTGATGCGCTGAGCACACACAGAGGGGTCTCTATCCTGGAAGCAATAATCATTATTGTTATATATAGTAAGGGGCCCGAGGCAGCCATTATGACTCGCTGGATATAGAGCTGTCGTGGACAGTGGTGATGAATATGGAGCAGGATTTAAGTGACGACTGAACCCAAGAGAATAATTAGATATGCACCTCCACCACAGATTATTTATTTTAAATTAATTTCCACGAGATTTTCAAAGTAGTAGAGACATTTTTCTCTCCCATATTAACGTGTAGTAAGTTTTCCTTGTTACATTTAAAATTTCATACGAAAGAATACACAATAGTATGGACTCGTTAGTAAAAGTTACTGTAGACCTTAAGATTGATGTAACAGAAAATACAAAATGGAGAGTGATTGATCTTGGAGATGCAGCGTAACAGAAGCGTAAAGTGATAGAAGTGTAAATACATAACAAGGAAACAAGATGAGTATACAATAATCTAAGACTTATCATGAGCATTGGCGCTTTTCCCCCGCCAGGTGTGAGTGTCCGCTCGGCTACCGGCTGGCCCTGGACGGCGCGAGCTGCGAGGACATCGACGAGTGCCAGCTGGCCAACGGAGGCTGCTCGCACGGCTGCATCAACACCGAGGGGTCCTTCTCCTGTAACAAGTGAGTCACACCCGCCTCTATGCGTGTTTTTTTTGCGATACTGTGACCTGTTTTACTGAAATGCTCCTCTTTGTGATCTTAAAACGGAGGATTCATATTTATTAAGATTGCTTGGAGAATCGAAAAGTCTCAGTCGTGAAAATAATGTAAACAAATATTGGTTTAATTTGCATGAAGTGAAGAAAATGTAGTTAGTATTAGCTGTGTTACCTGAGGCGCCTTCCTTAAGTGAATGAATCATATTAAGTTCGTGTGGGAAATGAAATTGTCTGAGATATGAAAGGAAAAAAATAACACTAGAATTTCGTTATAAAAATACGAAAGGAGGAGATGATATTCTTTTACAGCATCACTTGTTCTACCTAAGACCTCTTGCCCTGCGATCTGAAAAGAAAATAAATGTTTCATGTTAATTTCGCGTGGAGAAGTGAATTATTATATACAGTGTAAATATTGGCATAGCTTTTTATATTTTTATTAGTACTACCGCTTAATTTTATTCTTTCTGTTCTGAGTTTAGCTTTTACACCGGCTCCCTCCACCTAAAAAAAAACAAAAATAAATAAAGAGAAATGAATACTTAATTAACACGCATATTTCCATGATATATCCCGGCTATTATATTCCCTTGGGAGTAGAGGCACGCCTTCACCTGTGCTCCCCTCCCTCAGGTGTTCCGAAGGGTACGAGCTGGGTGAGGACAAGCTGACATGCGTGGACGTGGACGAATGCCTACAGTCCCCCTGCGAGCAACAATGCATCAACATCCCCGGCTCCTACTACTGCGCCTGCAAGTCCGGGTTCAGACCGAGGCCAGAGTGAGTGAGAGTCGTATTACAAGACAAATCGCAGCCCAAGAACACATATTTGACAAGGCCTTCGTAGGAGTTGAGGGCATTTCCAAGGGTAGTTGTATGACCCTGTTGGTAGTGTGTCTTCTTCTATACCATGAAAATGAAGAAACACTCATTAGAACCAGACTGACCCCCTCTTTGACCTTTAGAAATAGCTGATGTGAGAAGCGGGAGTGTCTTATAATATCAACCTAAAAGTCTAGAATAGAAGAAAGATAAATAATGAGAAGGAGAGGTGAAGGAAGGAGAAAAGGAGATTAATAGAGAGAGAAGGAGGAAGAAGGAAATAAAAATACCAGGAAATAAAAAAGAAAAATAGACCATAACAGAAGGAAATAAAAAGAAGGAAATAAAAGTGTAGTGGAGGCGAATGATATGAATTGGTTAAACTGTTGAATTTCAGTGAAGTGGATGTCTTAGTGCGTGTGTGTGTGTGTGTGTGTGTGTGTGTGTGTGTGTGTGTGTATCTTTGTTTGTCTACCTTCTCTACTTAGTTATTCGTTTTGTGTCCTGCTTACATTACCACAAAACGGAACACACCTCACTACACCCTCTCCCGCGTCCCCCCAGCGCCGCGCATCGCTGCTGGGACGTGAACGAGTGTGACGAGGATAACGGCGGCTGTGCTCACGACTGTCTCAACACCGTGGGCTCCTATCACTGCCGCTGCTCCCGGGGCTTCGAGCTGGGCCGGGACGAGCACTCCTGTGACGGTGAGGGAAAGGGGAGCTGAGCCATAGAATAGGAGAGTCTGGCGAACTTCATTACCGGCGCCATGTTGTTAGGAAAAGAGCCACGTGAAATTCAAACTGGTGCTGATACATGATTTTTTTTGTGTGTGATCTAAGTGCTTGTTTGAGATACTTACCATATATAAACCACACCCTTCCTTCGATCTTGAGGGAACGCAACAGTATAACCTTTTTCCCTCCGCAGAGAAGCCGGTGTTCTGCCCCGTGATGGTGGCGCCGCTGCACGGGGAGATGACCTGCTCGCGGCATCTGGTGGAGGAAGCCTACCTGCGCGACACCTCCTGCACCTTCTCCTGCTCCCTCGGCTACGCCCTCAACGGCAGCCCCAACGCCACCTGCCTCACCACCGGCGTCTGGTCCGCGGCGCCGGCCACGTGTCGAGGTGAGGAGTCTAGAGCGTTGTTTGTATGATGACAACCTGGATGTGTGTGTGTGTGTGTGTGTGTGTGTGTGTGTGAGAGAGAGAGAGAGAGAGAGAGAGAGAGAGAGAGAGAGAGAGGGAAGTAAAATTGTAAGTGAATAACACATCACTGATTGTTTTCTGAATGTGTTGATGTTAGGAATAATTCAACGATTTCTTTACGTAGAAAAATAGAGGGACTGAGATGTTTTCTGTCAGAGACACTGTGGTCTTATTTCTTCTTTATGATTCCCTTTCCACCGTTTCGTAACCTTTTCTGGCCTCAGCACCCGTGTTCCTAGGTAGAGGCAGCCTTGATCCGCTCAGTCAGGCTTAGGTTGCTCAGCATCTTCTAAGCTACAGCACCATACAGGAAATAACAATTGCTTTTTGGGGGAGTGATTTTCTTTGTTCATTCTAAAAGAAAGATATCACACGTCATTCGTATTTCCAACAATTCAGAAATAAATAGTAATACATTGCATGCTACTAAAGTCACACTTCCAGAAGCGATGCCAGATGGTTAGCTTAACCTGGTACCAGCGACGGGCCAAATTTGTGGCTTTACAGTGTAGCAGCGACGGGCCAAATTTGTGCCATGATATAGACCCCAAAAATAGATGATACATAATCTGATCACAAATGCGTTGATATATATTATGAAATGGTTTGTGTGAGTGATGATTTTTTCTCATTTTTCTTGCTTAGAGGGAAGGGCCTTTAAGAAACATGATCCCCGCAGCTACCGGGTTAACTATCTTAATATCGTCACCCTCATCAAATAATCGCCTAAGTCATTTTCCAGAGATTTCCAGGTTTTTCTCTACATCAATATTTCAATATGTGACGGCCATTTTTGTATAGTTGCCTTGGTCATTCAAGGTTTGGGTGTTCTAGAATTGGCCTTTTCATTCCTGCGTAACTCTTAAGACAAAGGAGAGAATGACTTTTCTTTTATGATTTCCTGAAAAGTAGAAAATAATGACACAGGCGGTTTATTTACCAAGGTGACGATATACTGCATTGCACAAAGCCAATACCCAGCACCCGAGAAAACGCTGTCTTATACGCTCTCATTTCCCCGGCAAACCCAGCACCCCAGATAACGCTGTCTCATACGCCCTCATTTCCCCGGCCAACCCAGCACCCCAGATAACGCTGTCTCATACGCCCTCATTTCCCCGGCCAACCCAGCACCCCAGATAACGCTGTCTCATACGCCCTCATTTCCCCGGGCAGCGATGATCTGCTCGATGCTGACGGAGGTGGAGCACGGACGGGTATCCCCCAAGCGGTGCACGCGGCGAACCTCCAGTGTGGGCCAGCACTGTTATCTCTCCTGCTCCCCCGGCTACAGGGTGGTGGGCAACCCCGTCAGGAGCTGCCAGGCTAGCGGTTTGTGGTCCCCGGAAGCCGCCAGCCCCTACTGCGAGAAGGGTGAGTGTAGCGAGGGTGTGTAGTGTTGTTGTTGTTGTTGATGGTGGTTGTGTTGGTAGTGTGGTACTATTCTGATTATTTGTGGGTTTAGTGATTTCTTCTTTTTGTGCCGGAGATGTAGTGACTTTTTACGTTGTTTCTTATTATATCGGTGTGTGCAAAGTATGAAGTATGAAAGTGTACCGCAGTATTTCATTATGAGTAAGCCGACTCGCTGATCCCTTGGAAGCTTCTTATGTTCTTATGTTCGACCTCTACGTATGTTTTTATCAGTCTATCTTGTGTTTCTGTGTATCTGTCTGTCTGTATCTACACCTATCCATCCGCCAATCTGCCTTTTTCTTTCTTTCTTTTCTACTTTCTTTTTTTCTTTATTTTTCTTTCTTTCCTTCTTCCTTTTTCTTTCTTTCTTACATTCTTCTTTTCTTTTTCCTCTCTTTCCTACTTCTTTTCTTTCTTTCTTTATTGTTTTCCTTCTTTCTTTTTCTTTCTTTTTCTTTCCTACCTTCTTCTTTTCTTTCTTTCTTTATTATTTTTCTTTCTTTATTTTTTCCTTCTTTTTCTTTCTTTCTTTCCTTCTGTCTTCTTTTCTTTCTTTCTTTATTTTTTTTCCTTTTCTTTTTCTTTCTTTGTTTTCTTCCTTTTACCAATACAATTCAAGGCTCGTGTCATCCATCAGCGACAAGTTACACCAGTTCTGTCTCTCGCTGTGAAGTTGTGTTTCCATTGTTGTGCATTTTATCCCAGGGCATTACAGATGTTGCGCCGACTAAACGAAACTTTCCAATCTTCCCAGAGCATTACACTCTCTGCGCTGCATATGCTAAAAATAACACTCAAAGTCGAGATAATGGACAACATACACGTGATTCTACCCATATTAAACATGATTATCACATTTCGTTTTGACAACATTCTATTTTTACGTCCATGGGCTCAGTTTTCAACATATTCTTTTTTATACACGAGTACTAATTGGAAAACTGCGGACGAAGTGGTGAAGCTACCCCATATGCTAGCTTCCGTGTCTCTGGGTACGTATTGTGTTCTTTTAATTCCTGAAGATGAGGCGTTATAGTTCTGTTACGATTGTTCCTGCGTCCGTTTTCTTTTCCCTCTCCGCCGCGGCACCGAGTTCACTTACACTTCGCCGTTGTTGTAAGGTATCTCTTGAGGGACACCAGTAAGAGGAGGAGGAGGAGGGGGGGGGAGCGTTGAAGCCTCGCCCGTGATCGAGTCTGCGAGGGAGTTGGCAATTAGCGTAAATACATAGTTGCGGCTGAGCGGAGTTGTGGAGTTGGAGAGAGTGGATGGTGCTGAATGAACCGCTGTGCTTCATTGGCAAACACGGAGAAGGGGAGAGGGAGGAGGAAAGATAGGGAGTGAGAGGGAGAGGGAGAGAGGGAAAGAGGGAGATAGGGAAAGAGGGAGAGAGATAGGGAAATAGAGGTAAGGAAAGAGAGAGAGAGAGAGAGAGAGAGAGAGAGAGAGAGAGAGAGAGAGAGAGAGAGAGAGAGAGAGAGAGAGAGAGAGAGAGAGAGAGAGAGAGAGAGATTGTTACATATTAAAATTTTTTCCTATTACTCATATGAAAGTACATATACAAAATACACATAATGCAAAAGGAATTGAGTGATCTTTCCGCATCTGATAATGTCTGTATTTTTCGTTTTTTTCAGACGAGAATTTTAAACAATGGACGATATTTACTCCTATTACAATTTTTTTTTCTAAACTGACGGTCATTTCCCCATGTCATATTCCTCTACTCCCTCTCCTAACGACTTGCATGCACGGTAAACAGAAAGTCAATGGCGATAATACTGACGATAACTGACACCTTTTTACCTCTTCCAGTCCAGTCCAGTCCAGTAGTAGGCGTGGGATTGCCTTTGGAACGGCTCCCACTTATGGTCCTTAAGGGGCTATTACACTGGGCAAAGCTTCCGTGGATCTTCAGTCAAACCACGATTTCCGCTGGCGTGGTTCTCCTATTTCCGTGGTTTTCTGACGTGTCCACGATCTTCCAAAGCTACGGTAGAGTTCCTTGAAGGACGACGGTATTCACAATCATCATCATCAGCAGCAATAACAAGAAACAAATGAGAACCACGCTATCGGAAATCGTGGTTTGACTGAAGATCCACGGAAAATTTGCCCAGTGTAATAGCCCCTTTATACTTGATTGTTGATTGGCGTTGTTGTGTCTATTAGTCTTGGTGAATTTTCGTTTTTCTTCCGCTCCAGATTTTTGTGATATAATTTTTTCTGTCTTCAATTTCTTCCAGTGTTAATGGTTGGAACACTAATATATTGGCGATTTATTTCCACATTTCCTGCAGACTCCCTCAAGCCGTTCATTCAGTGCCCCAGCGACGTGCAGGTGGACCTCGCGCCTCACCAGGACTCGGCCTACGTGCGCCTCCCCCAGCCCAAGGCCAACGTGGACTGGTTCAGGTAGGCGGCGAGGACAGGTGGTGTGTTGGCAGGTGGGCGGGTGGGCTGGACAGGTGGTGCGCAGGTCGAGGTCGGCGCTGTTGTGGTAGAGTTTCCTCCATTTTTCTTTTGTCTTGATTTTTCTTTTCCCACATTGTTTTTCCTCTTCAATTGTTTTTTTTTCTCTTATCGATGCTTTATTTCTACTTTCTTTTGGGTGTTTTCTTTCTCTTTGTGGAACCGTTGAACTTTTTTTCCTACACAGCAGTTTGGGTAATGATGATGATCGCTGTTTTATTTGTTTCCTTTGCACCGATTAATTTTATTCGTCGCGGTTTGTTAGCTTTATTACAGTCGGGTATGGGACTCGTTTTAACTTTAAATGCAACGCCACTCATACTTGGTAATTGGGTTCCTCTTTGATCAGACTAGTTTTATCCACTAATAATAACATTTAACAATATACAACAATTCTTATCAGCTATATATTTTCAGTAACATTTTGCAGTAAATCAGTTGAATTAGTATTTGTGTTTTGCTCACCGAACTGTTTTCTTTTGTTAGGTATTAACTTTTTTGGTTCTAGCCAGATGCTTAGACATTAAGAACATCCCTTAGCGTTTTTCTCAAGCTTTTAATACGGTAATCCCTGCGTTATCAAAAGTTAAATAACACGAACATTTTTGATGAAGGCAGATGGGTAGATGCACTCCGAGGCCACGCGGCGGTGTTGTGACTAACCCCACGCACAGCCGCCCCTCACGAGTAGTGGCACTAATAACCTCCGGGTGTGAGGTGGCCTCCCTGCCGCCACTCATCCCGAAGCAGCCATGCATGTCTGTCCGTAGTCTTAGGTGGTAGCAGTGAATGAGTAGTCAAGGGAAAGGGTTGACTGTATATAGTAAATTGGAGGCATGCACTTACCTTGTGTCTGTTTATAGGATGTATATAGATAGTGTTGATTGCAAACTTCATTAAATTTACTGATTTATTATTGAAGAGTTAAATATTTGTGTAGCGTGTAACATTTGCAAGCTTATTAGACCTATCAAGCACACACACACACACACACACACACACACACACACACACACACACACACACACACACACACACACACACACACACACACAAACACACTCTTGAGTCCCACTGGGTTCGGACGCCTCCCGGGGCCGCGGCCTAACCTGCGCTGGTCTTGTAGATACGCACCAAGAGTGTCCCCGCGGCGAGGCGGCAGCCGCGACCCTGAGGACCCGAGGTAACGCAACACCTTGGCATCCACCTCCAGACACCTTGCGTAACGCCCTCCGCCTCCGCCTCCCTCCGCTGCTCTGCTCGTTATCTCCTGTACTTTTTTTCACGTTGACTTCACAAATAAGCCAATCGCCTTCCCCATTATAGTTCGTAACCATTAGCCAGTCCACAAACAAGCTGCGGGCCTCTATAAAGCAGCCTTCATGAAGTTGATTGATGCTGGGAAGGCTTACATTTTTAATGAGGGTTGCCGGGCTGGGGTAGGCGAGGCTTGTTTGTGATGTTGGTGTGGAGAGTGTGGCTGCCTGGCGCGGGTGTGTCGTGCTCGCCTATTCGTCAGGTTATTCGCTTCTCGCTGCCTCGCTGTATTCCGTGATAACTTTTTGATCGTTCCACATATTTTCCTCTCCAAATAGCAGTTTCTTTGATGGACAACTTTTTGTTTCACAGGAAATGGCTATGGAATTTCAAAGGTAACTTTGCTTAAATAAGCGATGCAAGTATTGATTCATTCGTCTCTTTTTTGCCTGACTACAACCGTTTTGGTGTGTGTGATGCAGCTTGCTGTGTGTGTGTGTGTGTGTGTGTGTGCGCGCGCATGCGCTTACGGTTGATAGCGTTTGTGCATGCACGAAATTGCTTTTGCATAACTCATACTGACGTGATTATATATCATTAACAAAAAATCACTTGCATAAACAAGTGAGCGACATGATTTATTTTCTTGCCGTAACAAGTAGCATGACTCTGTTCCCTGCCCCGCCCCGCGCCTGGCCGCCGTCACCAGGCCAGCCCGGGGCAGCCTTGGCCTCACGGGCGCTGCTCGGCCCGGCGTGGTCATGACGACCGTCCCGGAGCGTCTTGACTTCACTCGACGCCTGGCTTCGTTTGTGCTTTCTCGGGCGGATGCTCGCCGCCCTGACTGGCAAACAATCTTGCTTGCCTGTGATAAGCATCCAACTAGTGCTGAGAGTGTAGCATTTAAGGCAGCGGTGTAAAGTGTGTAAGAAGAGAACCCACCAATGGCCTGCCTCTGCGGGGTGAATGTATGCCTAGTGACGTAAGATGGTGACGCGAGCAGATGGGCGTAACAAAAGTAATCGGCTTTAATCAGATATTTGCTGCGCTTCACTTCCATCATCTAAGTCCACTTTTTTCTGTTTCCTTGGAAGTTGTTACCATTTGCAATACGGTTTATCAAATTCAAAACCTACGTGCCAATCCTGACCTTCTTCTAATTCAATTTACCTGATTCCATATTATTTTTGCTGCTAATAGAAACAACCATTTACAATCTACATAACGCGAATTTAAAACTTTTCTGTAATATGGACGGTTGAAGCCACTCTCCTTTGATGGGCTCCTCCTCTTGCCGCGCCACTGACGAAGGTGTGTCCGGCAGGTACGTGGACGCCGCGCCAGACTGGGCCAAGCAGCTGGAGGCGGACCTGCCGGCGGGGAAGACCACGGTGACCTTCGTGGCGCGCTCCCCGCTGTCCGACGACTCCGCGGCGTGCTCCTTCACCGTGGAGGTCCGAGGTGTGTGCTGGCTTCTTTTACATTTGTTTATTTATTTGTGTTTATTTGTTTGTTTGTGTATGTGTGTATGTATGTGTTTGTTTGTGTATGTTTGTTTGTGTGTGTGTGTGTGTGTGTGTGTGTGTGTGTGTGTGTGTGTGTGTGTACATAATTACCCTTGCTTGCCTTCCTTCCTTACTTAGCTATTCGTATTGCGTCCTGGTCACATTACTTTTCACTTATTAGGCACTTTTTTTATCCTCAGTTTCTTAATGCGTCAACGTAAAACACAGGGATTATGTCCTTTCTAACTCCCCTTTTTTTCCGCATCATGGTATACACGCAGATGCCCATGTTTTCTTTTTTGCCTATGTATCTCTTTGCTTATGTATTACTTTTTTATTCTTTATATATATATTTTTTCATCTTTTACTACTTAATGAACGTTGAAACACAGCGAGTATATCTTTTCCAGTTGCTCTTTTTTCCGGGGCATAATTTCCGAGTATATCTTTTCCAATTGTTCTTTTTTCCGGGGCATATTTTCGAGTATATCTTTTCCAGTTGCTCTTTTTTCCGGGGCATATTTTCCGAGTATATCTTTTCCAATTGTCCTTTTTTCCGGGGCATATTTTCCGAGTATATCTTTTCCAATTGTTCTTTTTTCCGGGGCATATTTTCCGAGTATATCTTTTCCAATTGTTCTTTTTTCCGGGGCATATTTTCCGAGTATATCTTTTCCAATTGTTCTTTTTTCCGGGGCATATTTTCCGAGTATATCTTTTCCAGTTGCTCTTTTTTCCGGGGCATATTTTCCGAGTATATCTTTTCCAGTGGTTCTTTTTTCCGGGGCATATTTTCCGAGTATATCTTTTCCAATTGCTCTTTTTTCCGGGGCATATTTTCCGAGTATATCTTTTCCAGTTGCTCTTTTTTCCGGGGCATATTTTCCGAGTATATCTTTTCCAATTGCTCTTTTTTCCGGGGCATATTTTCCGAGTATATCTTTTCCAATTGCTCTTTTTTCCGGGGCATATTTTCCGAGTATATCTTTTCCAGTTGTTCTTTTTTCCGGGGCATATTTTCCAAGTATATCTTTTCCAATTGCTCTTTTTTCCGGGGCATATTTTCCGAGTATATCTTTTCCAATTGTTCTTTTTTCCGGGGCATATTTTCCGAGTATATCTTTTCCAATTGTTCTTTTATCCGGGGCATATTTTCCGAGTATATCTTTTCCAGTTGCTCTTTTTTCCGGGGCATATTTTCCGAGTATATCTTTTCCAATTGTTCTTTTATCCGGGGCATATTTTCCGAGTATATCTTTTCCAATTGTTCTTTTTTCCGGGGCATATTTTCCGAGTATATCTTTTCCAATTGCTCTTTTTTCCGGGGCATATTTTCCGAGTATATCTTTTCCAGTTGCTCTTTTTTACGGGGCATAATTTCCGAGTATATCTTTTCCAATTGTTCTTTTTTCCGGGGCATATTTTCGAGTATATCTTTTCCAATTGTTCTTTTTTCCGGGGCATAATTTCCGAGTATATCTTTTCCAATTGTTCTTTTTTCCGGGGCATATTTTCGAGTATATCTTTTCCAGTTGTTCTTTTTTCCGGGGCATATTTTCGAGTATATCTTTTCCAGTTGTTCTTTTTTCCGGGGCATATTTCCCACCCAGATTCTTAAACTTTCCCATCACTCTTTCCTTCTACACAGACAAGGAGGATCCACAGGTGTTCGGGTGCCCCAAGTCCTTCACGGTGCTGCTGACGGAGGGGAAGGCGAATGCTGAGGTGTCGTGGAAGGAGCCGGTCTTTAAGGACAACGTGGAAATCGCCCACCTCTGGAAGTCGCTGGTGAGTTGGAGCGTTTTCTTCGTGTCTCGTTTCTCTTTTCCCGCCACAAATAGAAAGAACGTAAGAGCTTAGGTGTCTCTTTTTTTTTTTTTTTTTTCTTTTTTTTACAGCAGAGGAGACAGTACAAGGGCGTAAAAAAATAGAAAACAATAATGAAAAAAAAGCCCGCTACTTACTGCTCCTTGAAGTTCCACTCTTTAAATTACAACGTAGAAACCTCGTACCTCTGGAAATCCCTGACCAGTTTGTGCTTTATTTTTTTTAAGCTTTGTTAGTAATCGATCTTGACTTCTCTTTCGGCCACTCCTCTCCAATCTTTTTAGGGGCAGTAAGTAACGGGCTTTTTTTCATTATTATTTTTTTAAGCCCTTGATCTGTCTTCTTTGCCGAAAAAAAAATATAGAGAGAAAACGAAGGAAATGAGGTCACCGGGAAAGTCTCACTTTCTTTATAGGAGCAGTGATTAGCGTTTTTTTCTTCTTACCCTTGAACTGCTTTTTTTCCTGTAAAAAAATCTCTAAAAGTGTCCCGGGAGCGCTTTAAGAGAAAGACGATTTGGAGATAAGAACATAAGAACGTAAGGAGTCTGCAAGAGGCCGGGGCTTAGCTCAGGATCGCTTTCTAGTTGTTATTTTCTTCTCTGTATTTCGTCTCGCATTCCGGACCGCAAACAAAGCAAAAAATAAAAGATTCGCCCGACACGAGAAGGACAGTTCGGATATTGCTCAGCTCAGGCAATCGCTTTCTAATTATTATTTTTTCTCTGTATTTCGTCTCATTCCTGACCGCAAACAAAACAAAACAAAACAAAAAAAAACTCTTCCCGACCCTTCCGTAAAACTCGCATAATTGCTTGTAATGTGTGGAAAATCAGCCGCGGGGGGAATTCTATTTGATCAGGTGAATTTAAGAATATTTTTTGGCCAAACTTTGCTTCCGGACGGGTGACAGTAATTGGAATTAGAATTTTTTAGAATAGCCGACGGAGAGGCCAAACTGATTTATGCAGGTAATTAAGTACAGAATCATATTATTTTTCTCCGACGAATCAGAAAAAAATATAACGCCGATCACGCTCCGAATGGAAATATTTTTATGCTCTGAAATAAGCCGAGAGAATTGCGTTTCCTGAATTCTAAGCTGTCATGTAATTTGCGATAGAAAAATAATGCAAGTATTTGAACTGTACGGGAAAAAAAGGTGAGCAACGATGAAAAAAAAAAATCAGTAACTCGACAGAAGAAAAAGGAGATTAATAGCAAAACAAAAAACAAAACAACAAAAAAAAAACATTATCAAAACGATCAGGATTTTTTACGTGAGAGAGAGAGAGAGAGAGAGAGAGTGAGAGTGAGAGTGAGAGTGAGAAAGAGAAAGAGAGAGAGAGAGAGAGAGAACGGAAGAGAAGATTGAGAACATAAACAATGGAAAAAAAACAAATAAAAGGACACAAAGAAGAGATTAAAACAAATACAAAGAAACCCAAATGAGACAGAACAAAATTAACTTGGTCTCATGGTAACCCCCTCCCCCCCTTCAGGAGCCGGGGCGCCACCTGACAGCGGGGACGTACCCGGTTCACTACGTGGCCATGGACCCCTACCGCAACCGGGCCAAGTGCTCCTTCGTGGTCACCGTGCAACGTGAGTCCTCTTGGTCCTCTTCCTCTTGACCAGCACTTAGGGAACGATGTACTCTCCCTCCCTCCTTCCCTCATGACCCCCTAACTTATAGATGAGTAGAGTAATTTTCCGCCCTCCCTTGCTTCCAATCTGCACTATACTGCTAAAGGAGTAATTATTTTTCTTCTGTTATTCTTCCCTTGCTTCTTTTTTGCCCTATACTGTTAGATGCGTAATTCTTCTCCTTTCCTCCCTTGCTCCCTCTTTGTTATTTAGTGTCAGAGATGTAATTCCTCTCCCTTACGTTCACTCTAGTTACGCTCTGCTGATAGAAGAGTAATTTTTCTCCCTCCTGCTCACTCAATGCCCTTTACTGTTTTGAGGGTCTTGTCCTCCCTCCCTCGCCCCCTCATTGCCTCCACACTGTTGGAAAAGTAAGTATCCCCCCGCTTGGTCACTCTATTTGCTCTGTATTGTTAGGGTAGTGAGCTTTCTCCTTCCCGCTCACTTTCTTTGCCCCCATACTGTGAGAAGAGTAAGTGTTTTCCCTCCTGCTCAGAGTAAGTGTTTTTCCTGCTCAGAGTAAGTGTTCTCCTTCCTGCTCAGAGTAAGTGTTCTCCTTCCTGCTCAGAGTAAGTGTTCTCCTTCCTACTCAGAGTAAGTGTTCTCCTTCCTGCTCAGAGTAAGTGTTCTCCTTCCTGCTCAGAGTAAGTGTTCTTTCTGCCCCCTACTGCGAGAAGAGACTTTTGTTCCCTCGCTGCCTTACGGTCTCCCTGATAGAACAAAGTCTTCATATTTCCCTCCCTTTCTCCCTCCATCCCTGTCTAAAGTTCCCATAGATATTACAAACTTTTCTCCCTCATTCTCCTCCTCCCTTCCTTCATCCTCAATTAATATTATTTTTTAGTACATAAGCTAAAGTTCCTTAATATCCTGTACATACGATTTTTATAGTACTTTTCGTAGCCTTTGGTGTGATGTTTAGTAGTTTTTTTGTGTGCTAAGTTTGTTTAGATTCATTAATGCCAGATACTAGTTTTCGCCTGGGTACTGTTCTTTGTGGTAAGGCAGAAAGAGGCATCAAAGAGTGAAAGAAAAAAGTTAATATTCATAAACTGGTTCATTGTTTAAAGTCAGATTTTTTTATTCTGATCATTCTTTGTTTCCTCTCCGCCACGCCACCTCTTACAGCCACTAGTTTAATCATTGTTATAATCTTTATCATACTAGAGAGTAATACCCATCATCTTTGTAAATAAGTGTACCTGAGAATTTATTTGTGTACATTCCTTCACCAAACCCTCACCTGTTGGCCGCTTCTCCGTGAGGGGTGCCGAAAGCCTCTCACCTGAGCTTGCATGTGTAGTGTGTGTAACCTGGAGGCGGCGACACACCGCCTCACACCACCTGCACACCAGGGCAAAGGACACCCGCACCTCACCAGCCAACAGCCCATCACCACCACCACCACCACCACCACCTATCATACCCCCAAGTGCGCCCTTCAACCATCCACTCACCCACCCACTCACTCGCTCACTTACCGCCACCACCATTACCACCGACGCGACGGCCTACCAACTCCTACTTACACACCTACTCACACACTCACTCACTCACTCATCCCCTTCAAGCCTTCCTACCATGCACCTCACTTGCTAACAACCATGACCACGACCACCACTAACACCTACCTTCACCCACTCACTCACTCACTCACTCACACACGCACTCGCCAACTCACTCACTCACATTACCTGCACACTCCCCCTCCCTCTCTCCGTTTTCTTCCTCCTCTCACGTATCATCAAACTTCTTTCCCGGTAATATCTCTTCTTTCTCGATACTCTTTTTTTTGCTCTCGTCTGTCATTCACCATCAACTATTTCTTTCTTCTAATTTTCTTTATACAGTTTTTCTTCTTCTCTTCTTGTCTATCTCACCAATTAGTTCTTTGTATTCCTCTCATGTTTCCTTTTTTTCTTTCTTTTCTTCTCTTTTATATTTTTGCTTCGACCTCTTCATTAGATTTCCTCTCATGTTCCTATCCCCCATTTTTTTTGCCTCGTTTTCTTCCTTTTCTTTCCCTCTTCTTCTTTATATCAATTTCCTTCTCAAGTTCTACACATATATTTTTTTTCTTTTCCTCCCTTTCTTGTCTCTTTATCTCATCCTCTGCATCTGATTTTCCTCAACTTATTCTCCTTTTGTTTCTTCACCTCATCATCTCCATCTAAATTTCTTCCTCGTTGTCTTAATTATTTTTCTTCTCATTTTGAACTTTTTATCCGTCCTTCGTTTTATCTCTTTCGTCTTTTTCTTCTTGTTTCTGGATTTTTTTTTGTTATAATCCTCTTTTTTTCTCATTCCTCTTCTCATTCTTTGCGTTTCTCGTTTCTGCATCTTCTTCCATCCTTTTCGCTCTCCATGTTTATTTTATCTCTTCCTTCTTTTTGTCTTCTCCTCATCTCTATCTTTAACATATTTCTCCGTTTCTCTCTTTCTTTCTCGCTTTGTTCTTTTCTTCCTTCCCCTCCTTGTCCCTTTCTTCCTTTCTTCCTCTTTGTCCTTTTTCTATTTTCTATCTCGTTCTCTTATCCCTTTTTTCTTGTCATCTCCTACCTATTCTTCCTCTCTTCGTTCCTCTATTCCTTCATCTCTTTGCTCTCATCTCTTCATCTCTTTGTCCTTTTCTTCCTCCGTCTTTCTTTGTCCTTTTCTTGCTTTCTCCCTCTTTCTCCCTCTTTTCAGTTCTTCTCTCCGTCCCTTCATCCTCCCACTTCCCGTCTGTCGCCTCTTTCTTCTCTTTTTTCTTCATCTCTTTACTCTTTTCTTCCTTTGTCCTTCTGTCCTTTTCTTCCTTTCTCTCTCCATGTCCTCTTTCTAGTTCCTTTCTCGGCCCCTCTCACTCTCCCCCTCTCTCGGTCCGTCTCCCATCTCCCCCCTTCTTTGTTCTCTTCTTCCTTCCTTTATTTGATTTTTCTTCCTTTGTTCCTCTTTGTCCCTTGCTTCCTTTTTCTCTCGTTCACTCCAATCCACTCCTCGTCCATCTCCACCACTCACAACGCTCCCACAATTACCTACTTTGCGGAGTGGGGACTTGAAGCCTCAAATTTACCCAAGAAAACCTTAATTCTGTAGATCTCTCCATCGCCTTTCATTCCTGACGTAACTCTCTAGTCTGCTAACGTCACCGGCTTGCCATTAAAATTATTAGTTAACTCTGGTACGCATATGATATTCACGCCCTCGTTTTTTTATCATTAGAGGTTTTATATAACAATAGCAACTGTAGCAATCTGTAACAACCTGACGACCATGTTGAATGTGTATACGAGGTGTTGAAGTAGCATCAGTCGCCTCCTGTACATTGCAAGGCGCCTTATCCCCTGCCCGGCCGCCCACACCCAGGGCACACAGACGCCCGCCTGGTGCACAGAGCCAGCCTGTACAGTAGTGTGTCTCAAGGTAATTACTCTGAAAGCTTTGCAGCGCCATTAATTGTGAGCAGGTGGTGCATGCTCGGCCTCAGAAACCACTCGCCAAATTAATCTTAACAGTAGTTGAGAAACTCTCTCAGGCAATCACGTGTTCCTGTGGTACTTACTCAAGCAACACGTGCATTACATGATTAAAGGAAGTGCTCAGATATTGGTAGTATTGGAAATAATTCACGGGGGTATAATTTCGGAGTAATGTGAATATATACATATATATATATATATATATATATATATATATATATATATATATATATATATATATATATATATATATATATATATATATATATATATATATATATATATATATATATATATATATATATATATATATATATATATATATATATATATATACATATACATAACACCTCCCTGTTTATTGGAAGTAAGAAATACTTTTTCATGTATACGAATGAAGATCTTTGTTAGAAGAGTGTTTTAACAAGAAACTTATTCAGTCCTTGCTTCACTTTGAATCAGAGCTCCCCTCACTTGATGCTTTATTTTTTTATTACTGAATAAGTAAGAACGTCACCCATAGGTTTTATCAGGAAATAAAATTTCGAAGGTACCATCACATTTATGAATCATTTAAGTTCCCGGCAGCATCCAGCTCATTCATCGCGACACACAATGTTCACACAACACAGCCAATCATAGCCATGTCCCTCACTCATGCCAACACTGTGGGCTGTGTGTCACGACAGCCGAAGGAGGAGGAGGAGAAGGAGGAGAAGGAACAGACGAAGGAGGAGAAGGCGCCTCTGGTGGTGGTGGCGGTGTTGGTAGTGGTGGTGATGGGCCGTGCAGTGAGCCCGGCGAGGTGCTGGGCGGCCACTGGGCGTGCAGCGAGCTGGCGTGGGGACGGATGTGTCGCCCCTCCTGCCTGCCCGGGTTTGTCATGACCGCCGACCCTCCCTCTCCACTTTACATATGCGGCCGCCACACCGGGCAATGGTACCCCAGCGCACACCTCCCCACCTGCACACGTAAGTTCCCGAGTTCCCGGTGCTCCTCCCTCACCTGTCCTCCTTTACCTGTCCCTCCCTCCTCCACTACTTCCCTTCCCTCCTCCACACACAGGAATTTTTGCTCTCTCTCTCACTACTCTCTCTCTCTCTCTCTCTCTCTCTCTCTCTCTCTCTCTCTCTCTCTCTCTCTCTCTCTCTCTCTCTCTCTCTCTCTCTCTCTCTCTCTCCTCACGTGTTTAATGCACTCTCCTTTTCTTTTTCCCTCTCTTACCGTTTTTTTCTCTCGTCTTGCTCTCCCTCCCATGTGTTTAATGCATTTTACTTTACCTCTTCCCTCTCTTACTTTTCTTCCTCTTTCCTCTCCACGTGTTTAATGCACTCATGTATTGTCTTCCAGCCTCCCACCGTCTCTCAACACGCCTTTCCACTCAGTCTCTTTCCTACTGTTTCTCGGGTCATTTAATGGAATCCTGTTTCCCTGTTGCTAGAAACGGGCGCGCGCACCTGACATTGCTTCCTCATTAAGGTGTTTTTAACGTGTTTTATGACTAGCCCCGATGCGACATTAGTTTCCTCTTCTCTACGGTGATTCTCCCGGTGATAGAGTATATTTGTAACTTGCTCTAAATGGAACAGATGGAGCTGTAAGAGAGTGGGCTTATGGCTCTTAAGAGGATCGGCCAGTACCTGGAAGTGTTTTTAATCTCTCTCATTAATTTTCCTTATATGTATGATACGAGCTTTTTTTAATCCACTACTATTTTCAGATTAGGTAAGAAAAAATGAGGACGTATGGTTTTAAAGGGAAGTTGGCAAAGAGAGTATTTTTTGTGCATATTATCTTCCATATCTTAAAGAGAACCATTATACCATAGATGTGCTTCCGAAATTTCTTTGCCTATTTGCGTCGCGCTATTACTAACAGAAAATTATGTTAGTTGTAAAGATTAACCCGTGTAGCATGTAGAAAACGGGAGAGCTTGTAATAAGACCGTTTGCTTATACATTACAAGGGAAGCTAACATATATCATTTGGAGCTAATATATTTCAAGGGGAGACAAGTTTGGTGTGTAAAAGGGTTTAATAGAAAGCTTGTAGAAAACGGGAAAGCTTGGAATACGACTGTTTGCCAATATATTTCATGGGTAACTAATTTATTTCAAAGGACGCTAAGATATTTCAAGGGGAGTTATGTTTGGTGTGTATATGTGGGTTATAGAAAGCTTGCAGAAACGGAAATTATAACTTTCTTCTGTTTGCAATACGACCATTGGCTTATATATGTCAAAGGGAGTTAATATATTTAAATGGAAGCTAATATATTTAAAGGGAAACTAATATATTTCAAGTGAAGCTACCATAATTCATAGGGACCTAATATACTTAAAGGGAGGGAGCTAACACGTCAAAGGGAGTTATATATCTCAAGGGTAACTAATATGTTTCAAAGGGAGCTATGTTTTGTGTGAATCTTTTCTTTTATTACGACCGTTGGCTTATATAGTTCAAAGGGAGCTAATATATTGAAAGGGAAACTAATTTATTTCAAGGGAAGCTAATATAATTTAATGGGACCTAATATACTTCAAGGGGGGGGGGGGGTAACACGTCCAAGGGAGTTTTTCAAGGGTAACTAATATGACTCAATGGGAGTTATGTTTTATGTGTATCTTTTCGCTCCCATGTGTCCCTGTGCTCATGTATCCTGGTCCTCGTTTCCCCTTGCAGCCGCCGTACCACTCCAGTCAGGTGATGGCTGTCTGCCCGGGTTTGAATGGCGGGAAGCCTATCCGGATGTATGCTGTGAGTACTCCTTTTGTCTCTTCGGATTGGCTTCCTTTTGGCTGGATAGGGGAATCATAACCTCTCTGTTTTTTCCCGCTCAATTATAGGTTTTAAAAATTGACTGCGTAACGCTCTTCGAAGGGTCCATAGCCACCTTGTAACTACTCCTGGTTGAATAAGGAAAATGGGAGTTGACTGAATATAGTTTTGGTATAGCTTCTTTTTTTAATTAAGGCTTTTTTTTTGGGAGGGAGAGGAAGGTAGAAGAGAACAAAGAGAGAAAGTAAGGGAGGACCGGAAAGAAATATGTTTAACAACTAACGAACCTACACCATACAACTGTACACTCCTACTGTCTTTCCTATTCCCCACCTGTACCTCACCACTAACCCACTTCCTCTTCGTACTATACCCTTGATTAAAAAAAAAAAATGTTTAAGATGGAGAAGGGGACAAGATAAGGAAGGGAAAAGAACTAAGACTAATTTTCAATACACTAAGATGGCAGCGGCTTCCTAAAACGTCAGCAGTTGATTTTTGGTACAGTTTATGTTTGTCAATTACGGTTATTCTCTGGAGTGTTTACAAAAAGTGAGTTATTAATGTTGTGATGACGGTAGAGGCCTTTTAAAACGTCATATATAAGTTGTTTTTTGTGCTGCTTACGTGAACTCATTTGGGGATAATCTTTTGTAGTGTTTTAAATAATAAGAATAATTAATGTTGTTTGAAGAGACTAGTTGCAGCTTTTTAGAACGTCAGATACTTTTTGGTACAGCTTACGTTTTTCAGTTGGGGTTGTTCTCCGTATAGCGTAGAAGAGTAGATATACTTTTTTTTTACAACAAAGGAGACATCACAAGGGCACAAAAAAAAGAAACAATAAAAAAAAGCCCGCTACTCGCTGCTCCTTGAAATTTATTTATATATATTTACTTATATATTTATTGTTCCTTTTATTTGTTATGCATTTTTGATAGTGTATTTTATAGATTATTACGTATATGCTCATATTTAATTAGCTGTCTGTGCTTTTTACTTCAGATTTTATGTCTGTTTACTTGTGTTTTCTAAGATATTTATTACCCTCCTTCCCTCCTCTTCTATGATCATCTCTATTATCTCGTCATCGTTCTATTTCTCTCTCAATACTTTCACTTTCATTACCTCTTTCTCGGTGTCTCAGGTGTTTTGGAGCTCCTGAACAGGTAATAAATAGTATCTGCACTCCTCCCTCTCTCCCTGATTCGTCTCTTATAATAATAATAATAAAAATAATAATAAGTCTAATAAAAATAATAATGATGATAATTAATATAGCTCTAAAATGGCACCAACATCCTCAAACGTCAGCCTTTGTAGTGTAAGAAATAATAAAAATAATAATAGGTCTAATAATAATAATAATGATGATAATTAATATAGCTCTAAAATGGTACCAACATCCTCCAACTTTGTAGTGTAGGAATCAGGTCATAATTAGTCTCGGCAGGGACAAAGGGAGGCTGTAGAAGCGCCGTCCGTCAGAGTTAGGGGTCGTAATTGATGTCTATTGAAGCGTAGAGCAGCACGCCCCTGACCAATGGTGTGTCTTCCAGTGGCGTGTTCCCCAGGGCTGTACAGTGGTGGGAAGCAACAGCAATGTACTCCATGCCCAGTGGGAACCTTCGCGGACAAGTACTCAAGGTAATTTGGATTTGGATGTTTGTTTCCTTATCACTTCTCTAATCTTTTATACTATCTCATCCTTTTTCTACCTCCCTCATTGCTTTCAGTTTCAATCTCTCTTTCTCGGCGTCTTGGGTGTTTGGGGCTGCGAAATAGGTAGCTTAAAGTGCTTCCGTTCTCAACCCTCTCTTGTCCTTTAGTGGAGGGTGTGAACAGTGTCCTGACGGCGCCTCGACGGTCGGGAGCGGCGCCGACTCACGTGGACTCTGCGTACACCCAGACGGCAGGACGCCACGACCCCCGGCAGGCTTCCTCACACAGGTGGGTTCCGCTTCACCGCGCTCGTCGCCCCTCATTTCGGCGCCCAAGCCACATATTTGACAAGGCTTTCGTAGGAGTTTTGGGGATTTCCAGTGATAGTTTTATGACCCTTCTGGTAGTCTGACCCTTCTTCTGTATCGTGAACCTAAAAAAAACTCATTTGAACCCGATTGATCTCCGTTTTGGCCTTTTGAAATAGTTGATGTAAGGGAAGGAAGCGTCTGACAGTACCGGCCTCAGCCTCCTCTCTGCCCCCAGCGTCTGAGAGCTGAGCGTGTGCGTAGTTCTAGGAATCGATTTTTCCCTGTCAGTAGTGTTTGTTTTAATGTTATTTTTTCTACGTTTTGACATCTTCATTTCCTTTTTATACTTGTTATTCTTGAACCTGATTGTTATATGGCACAGTCTCGGGTCTCCATATTTCAAGAGGAGTTAATATATTTCAAGGGGAGACGTGTTTTGTAAGTAAAAAGGGTTTATAGAGAGTTTGTAGAAAGCGAGAGAGCTTGTAGTACAACCGTTTGCGTATAGTGTTATTTCCTTTATGTTAGAAGTCAGTTAATTACAACAACATATACATGTTTATATATATATATATATATATATATATATATATATATATATATATATATATATATATATATATATATATATAAAATACTAAAAAGCCAAACTAAGCGAATGTCTGTTAATAAACACTAATGCAACGTTTGAAAAAAATGGCGTTTGTTTTAATTTAGATGAGATGAGACTTTTGGTGGTTTTTAAGTATTTATCCGTTTAAAGGTTACACTTGCTTAGCTTTGGGTATTTATGCTTCTAGTTATCATAGTTGCCTCTTTTTCTATTGGTCCTAATATTACTTATATCTAATACTCAACCATTTTCAGGTACAATAATTTTGCTTCCAAATAACAGGTTTAGGCAGCGGGCCAAGGACCGGACAAACAAACAACCTACAAAAGGTAACATTAACAGGACACACACTTGGCCATGAGGTGGATAATTATGTTTTGCCCTTAATGTTAGTAACAGACAGTCTAATGCCTCTGGCTCATCACTCTTTCGGGTACACTTATGAGAAGGTGTAATGCATTTGTCCCGCCCACACTCACTCCCTAACGACGGCTGCTTTCCCTCATAGATTGCACTACGTAAGAAAACATGGAAACCGAGGGAACCATTTTCGTGGACGGTAGGTTTCGCCAACGTGAGGATGAGGTATTTCTGGTGCTGGTGCTGGTGCTGGTGCTTGCTGGGGGCGTGTTAGTGCTTTCCTGGGGCTTGTGTGATCGTCTGCCTGTGTTAGGGGCCCGTCAGACCTCCTAACTCGCTTAACTTGTCCCGCAATTAAGTGAAGATAATCGAAGTGAGCTAAGTGAGTGCAAGAGGTCAGACGGCCCCCTGATGCAGCAGTGTACCCCGAGACGTACTTGTTCCGCACACGTGTCTATGGGTCGTATTTTAAAACATTTCGTCGCCCAAGTTCACATATTTGACATGGCTTTCGTAGGAGCTGTAGGCCTTTCCAGGGGCAGCTTTATGACCCTGGTGGTAGTTTGACCCTTCTTCTGTGCCATGAACCTTAAAAACACTCATGAAAACCCGATTGATCCCCTCTTTGACCTTTAGAAATAGTTGATGTGAGAAGCGATGGTGTCTTAAAATACAGCCCTATGTCTAACGTGCCCTGTGCAGTAGTCTTCATAACCAGGACCAGAGTACCTTTTTCTTCTCCAAGCAGCGGGGATTTATTTTTCTCTGCCCCATTTCTGTCTCACTCCCTCTCATGTAAAAAACGAGCGTAGAAAATAATCACTTTTTCGTCCCCTTTTCCTTCTCCACGTATTGTGTGTGCAAGGTGTAAGGGGCTGGGGTGACCTTTACTCAGGGTCCCCCACTCACTCCAGCTTTCCTTCCGCGCTGCAGTAGTCTATGACACCGCAAGGAGCTCAGACCTGGCTCCTCGTATACCATGTAGCCAGTGTGTCTTCTGTGTAACATTTACTTCTGTGAGGAACATCTTATCTCGTCTGATAACATGTGTACTTGTCTCACCATTTCTTTCTATGTGTAGCTTAATTCACACTGCTAACATTTTTGGCTACTCGTTATGTAGATAGAGCTAATACCGTCCAGTGTAGATCACCTGGTGTCCCGCTGGCGGCTGGACTGTCCCGCGAAGCAGTGACTGCCTACGTGTGGGCGTGGCCGTGTTGTCCCTTGAGTCTGTTTGTCTCTCTGTGGTTAATACTTTCACTAAAACTTTCTTCTTCCCCGAGTTGAAATTAACGCCTTACGAAAAATGTGTCATCACTAGATGGTAGTCATGAGGTACATTATCATTTATGAAGAGTAATGAATAATTCAGTTATAGTTTTTTCGCCAACAACACTAAACAGATGACAAAAACACGAAACCTTTTGTTATTAGGACAATGACCCATACGTCTTACATCATCTAACACAACATTTTGGTCACCTTACACTAATTCATATTTTTAACTAGAAAATTGATAGTCTTAAAACTAGCACAAAAAATAATTTATTATTTGTTACAATCATGAGACATCATCCCAGGATAAACTAATCAAGTCACTACTAGATCTAGCAAGACCATCACACTGCAGATAGAGACCATGTATTATCTCTAGTGTAGCCACAAATAGAATAACCACCATCAATATAGAGCAACCGCTGCATCCCAAGATCAGACATTTTCCCAAAGAGCAGCCACTTGCATTACCTGGGCGTCTTTGCAGTAATCCCGTGCACGGCGAGGCGGTGGCCAGCGCCTCGGTGGACGGCTCGCGGGGCAGGACGCTGGCCAGCCAGTTCTTCGACACCTTCTCCTTGGCTTCACTTCGCCCCGGGTCCACGCTCGCCATCGCCCACGCCCGAGCGCGCGGCGGCCCCAGCAGCCACACGCAGGCCCTCGCGCACGCCAGGGTCACCACCTACGGCGGGTAAAACTCCTGCTGCTTCTTCTGTGGCTTCAATTAATCGCCGGGAAAAGGTGTACGGATGACGGCTGTGCTGTGTGTGTCGTGCTGTGGGGCTGTTTAGTGGTGTCTGTGCAGGAGGTGTTTTGGTTTGTTGCGGTGAGTCAGTGAGATTTCTCAGTGTCTGGAGAAAACCAAGAAGGCTGCATGAAATTCCATGGATTCCAGCTGGTGGAAGTTTAGTTTTTTGTTTTGTCATATATAGCATGGGTGATAGATTCAACCTCCTGCATGCAGACGTTAACATTGTGATAAATATAATGCACGAATGACTCCTACAAATATATTTAGGGATGAGTGAAACATTAAAGCTTCTTTGACCTGATGAAATATTAGGGAACGCAGAAAACAAAGTGATGATGTGTCTTGGCCGGCCTTATTTGATATTCTGAATGTGTGTTTCCTGTAGAATGTAAAAAAAGAAAAAAAAAAAAAAACGTGTAGATGACACAAAAGGGAAGAATACGAAGAAAAGTACTGAAAACAAAGCGAGTTGTGTTTATTGGAGTGGCTTCAGGGATTTGATGTTCCGCACTGGTTCTGCAGCACCCCTGCTCGTCGATACCAAGAAGAGATGTTGATTATTATAACAAGCAGCATGAACGTCGCTCCCCTTCACAATCTACTACAAGGAAGCAGACAATGGCATGAACATCTGAACTCCTGTATTTGTAAACCCTGACAAACATCCGGAACATCTGTCTTTCCTTACTGTCTCTTACAAGGAAGCTGAAATATTGGTACAGGCTGAAATATTGCATGAGTATACCCCACAAGGTCAGTCAGCAAAACATCGTCAACACAAGCAATGGCAGACGGTACAGAACGGCGCGGCAGAGTTCACTGGGTTAGATTGAAACAGGCGGACTTCATCTCCATAAGTTTTCCGTCACTTGTGCCCGGTACTACCCGAGGCTGAAATATTGCATGAGTATACCCTACAAGGTCAGTCAGCAAAACATCGTCACCACAAGCAAGGGCAGACGGTACAGAACGGCGCGGCAGAGTTCACTGGTCAGATTGAAGCAGGCGGACTTCATCTCCATAAGTTTTCCGTCACTTGTTCCTGATACCACCTAAATCAGCTGCTACATTTGGCCTCACCCCTTTCATTTGTATTTCGAAGGCAATATATGGAGCAAATGTCACATAGAAGCTTCTGACACCAAGGAAAAGGATTCAGGATTATTGAGAGGCATTATTGGAGTTTCGAGGAGGGCAGGCAGAAAAGGGATCTGGGAAAAGTATTAAATCATTTTCGTCCACGGAGGTGTAAGTGGTATCGCCTCTGCACGGTCGCTCTATGTATGTTACAAAGGAATATTCAATCGCTCTCTCGTTTATATTGGAATTGCAGGCGAGATCAGAGCAGCCATGTCAAATTATCGTACTCTGAGCATTGCATGTATCATTTTTAGGCTCTAGGAAACTCGCAACCACACAAATAACGATAGAAAATTAAAGTTAGCGTTAAAACTGTTTAATATTGGTGGTTTTCGTTCTTTTTTGCTACAGTGTTCGGTCAGAAACTATGAAAATGCAATGCGCTGAGTACGATAATTTGACAACGCAGGATCAGAGCCACTTCATTCAGCCATACCGTTTCACATACAGAACTGAGCGTTATTTTCTCGCATGAATATTAAAAAGTGCGGACGCTAGCTGTCACGCAACGGATGAAAGAAAGAAAAAAATGTCAGCTTCCGTGATATTGGGGGATGGACTGTTTTATAAGTGACATCTGGTGCTTTAATTTTCCCGCCCCAGATATTCAATAACGGAGAAATATCCTGAGCGCATCCATTTATTAATACTGAGCCACACCGAGTATCCTAAATTGAATCCGCTTTTGTTATATATTTGGAGCCATTTGATTTCCTTTTCTGCTGGACTAAGGGCCGCTTCCACAGTCACTTTGTTTTGATCGATACCACTGGCGGTGATCGACGCTATAGTTTTCCACGTGAAACTGGCCTATGGGGTAGTGGCGGCTACAGAGGAAGCGAGAGGTGTTGAGAGTGTGAGGTAAGGTGCGGGGCTAGGCTAACCCCGCAGCCGCCACTACCCCATCGGCCAGCTTTACGTGGAAATAGTACAGCGGCGATAACAGCCATTGGTAACGATCAAAACAAACAAAATGACTGTGAAAGCGGCCCTAAGAACCGTGAAGCTCTCGAATGTAAAGCGTCTTACCAAACGTAAATTCGTTCCCATTTGGCTTTGCGTTGAATAATTGAGCAACTCGAAAATGGTTCACCTGTGTAGTTCAGTGCGGCAAGGGCTGGTGCGTCTCTTGGTGGACCCTTCCCTGCATCTGCTCTGTCGGCCTTGATAGGGAGGCCAAACGTTTTCCTTGAGTGGCCAAGTTCTCTCTCCCTCTCTAAACTAAACTTTCCAGCCAGAGCCGCGTATCAATGCTGCAGATTTGGGCCACTCGGTACGTCAATAACCAGGTTGAGGGTTGATGTTCGTCTTGTAACTCTTCTTGTAGCTGTTCAGAGGTCAGGTTCTTCTCGTCTCCTTTAAAAAATGCCACGTGTGTATCTTCATCCCTCTCGATCTGTAATAACAAGGTCGAAGTGTGTCTTGTTGTTCAGAAGATTCGAGCAATGGCTGTTTATTGTAAGATCGAACTCTATTTCTGCTCCCTTGGCCTTGGCACACGACGCGGCCTGGGGGTCCTTCGCACACAAGACGCACCTCATCTCTGGACACCAAGACCTCTTACCTCGCCTCCGACGCTTCCCAGAAACTTGACGGAGGAGACGAAGGAGTTCAGGCAGGCGGAGGTTTGTTTGCTGTGTTTACCTGAGTTTCTTAACCTGCTTTTGTTTTATTTGTTTTTCTTTGGTTTCATTTATTTTTTGTTGTTGTCGATGTCACGGCTCGGCGCGGACTGTCGACTGGGAACTGTTGGTGCTTCCGTTCAGTGATTTAGGGCATGACGAGGAGGGCAATTCATAGGTTTAAGCTTTAATTCGACAACCAAACGGAGGGAGTAAGAAGAGAAGCGTCATGACTGGCATCTTACCCCCGTGGTTGTTCTAGCATTTATACATTTTTCACTGTGTCAGAACTTACTTTATTTTCCTGGTAAAACTTAACACTTCACTCTGTTGCATTCTTTTGTGTGTAATGCTTTTGAGTTTGTATTATATGTATTTCCTCATATTACATTTCCAGTATCTGTTATAGTCATAATTTTACACACCCGCGTGATGACTGCCAACACTACTACTGTAAGCGCCTCGGTGGAGAAGTGATCTCTTTAGAACTTTATCGAAGCCTCGTTTTCGTCGTCCACAAACTTTGGCCCAGCTCGAGCGGATCCCCGATTTCCGTTTTCTGTTTTCGTCGGCAACTCAACTAAACTCGCGTCGCCTGAGGGATGCAATCAGCCCGGCCACCAAACTCAACCAGATTTTGTTCCGCAGGTGTTCTTAGTGTCTGTTTTCTGAGAACTTCTTTGGTATGATGTCAGGTACCGGCCACACTACCCCTGAGGCAGAACGAAGACTTGGAATATGAAAAAAAAGTCACCTTGGCCTATCTGAGCCATTGCAGCAGTATCCTTTAGGTTTGTCTTCTTTGTAAAATCTAAGAAAATTTAATCAAAACATTATTATATATATGAAACAAAGATCATATTTGGACATACGAAGCCGTCAAGACAGAAGATTCTTATAAGTTGATGAATATGATTGATTGTAAATGGTCGGTGTATAGGAAAAAAAAATCATCCCTTTTCGGTTTTATTTTGGCGAGGCAGCGCAAGGACGGCTCAGAGTTTGCTTCAGTTTGCTGGACGACTTGAACGCGGCTCTTTTGTATCTTCCTAGTTGACATTAACACATAAGTCGAATTAGTTCTTAGCGGTGAGAGTGAAAGCCGCCACAAACCCATGCACTAACAATGCCATTAGACAGTATAAACCCTTCCTATCTTAACAGTGAAATTGTGAAAACCGCTACAAACACACTAACAACGCTATCTGACAGTGTAAACCCTTCCTATCTTGGCGGTGAAATGTTAAAACCGCTACAAACCCACACTAACAACACCATAAGACAATATAAAGTGTAAACCCTTTTTATTTTCGACTAGCCGCTTCATCTCAACAACCATTTACACTTCCTCTCTTACTTAAATTCAAAGTCTTCCTCGATGTAAAATAACTACAATCCACATAATGCTTACTATCTTGATATTATTTTCATGTATGACTTTTTTTTTCGTTAGTTAGTGTGCTGGCGCCAAATGTTATAATGTCACTTGTTAACACGTAATGGTTTATATTGTACGCGGCTGATACCATAGTCTTCCAAATATGTCGAGCGCGGTCTGGCGTAGGCTCCCGCGGGTCCTTTCCTCCCCTCTACTCTGCCACACATTCCCAACACCTATCTCTTCCTCTCATATGTAAGCTATAGGTAACATATGACAGGAAAAAATAGGTGTTGGGACTGTGTGGCAGAGCAGAGGGGAGAAATTGACCCGCGGGAGCCAACGCCAAAACGGAATCGACAATTTGGTTTCACTATACTAAACATTCATGGTCATCTTCGTGTTCTGTGTTCAGTGAGTCAAAGATTATTGTGTGTAAGTCATATTTTATTCATAATCGAGGACCTTCTAACGGTAGCAACTCGTACGACCCATAGATAAGAAAAAAAGAAGTAAATCGAAGTTTGTTTTGTAATAGGTTTTACTAGTAAGACTGTCACTTTAAGTTTGTGTATATTTATGGGTCGAATTTGTCACGTTTCTCTATGTTCAAGAAGTCATGCAACCGCGAAAACAACATAAAACAGCGGTGAACATATGTTAATTTAGTGCCTCGCCCCCGCAGCGTGAGTCTGTAAATACATAGCGTCGAGGTGCAGGTGGGGGGTAGGTGAAAGGGCGCCACTCCGTGCCGCTCACCTGCAGTCAGTCTTCCCGTCACGCTGCGGTGGACGAGGTGGGTCAGGTGTGTCCCGTTTGTACTCTTCTCCGTAAGGCCGTGTGTATATGTATGTAATAGGATATATAGATAGACCGTAAGTTATTTCTGTGTGCTAGGATAACCTTTTCTGCTGTATCATTGAAAATTGTTAGATATGTATACTAAAAACACTTTAAGGTTAATCAAATGCTCCCCAAGAACCAGTTTGTGCCATGTGAGGTGAGTTCAGAGGGTGAACTTTACGTGCCAGGAGAAAAAAACTGTTCTTAGGAGGATTAATTAGTCTTGTTTATCCCTTGTATTAAGTCCCGGAGGCCGCACTGCGTCTGTGCTGCACCAAACGATGTACATTTTATGAAATAGATATACCTACGATGAACCTTTCCTCATTCATGCTCTTCCAGTTGAGTGAATGTGGCTGATTCAATTATTCCCGTGAAGAAAGTTTGTTGGGGCGTCTGCTGGAGGGTGTGGGGTATGGGGGGGAGGTAAATAATGAGTTTAACACACATACACAGTGTATCTCTCAATAAAAATATATAAAAACAAATAGAAAAAACTAAAATACAGATACGGTAAACAACTAATTCACCAACATATTCGCCAATATTTTTTCCTGTTACTTATATTACGTATATAAAGTTAGAACCCAAGAAATTGCTGTTCCTCTCACTCTTGCCTTGTGCACAGGCGCAGCATCACCGACGCAGCAGCCGACTGACAGAGCTGTGAAATCAGCAGTTGCCCGCTAGTCCTCGTGGAGGTGGGCACTGTTGTGTCATTTGCTCTCCTGTGCATTTTTTTTTAATCCTACTATCTTGCAGATGTCTGAAGCCTGCAGCCTGAGGCAGGTGCAAAAGATGGCTGAAGGCGCCAAAGGTGCTTCAGGAAGAGGTGAGAAACTCTTTGTGTGTGTGTGTGTGTGTGTGTGTGTCCTGGGCAGCATCAGAGGGTGAGGATCGAAATAGTTTCCTTAACAAGCGTTGTTCATTGAACCGGTTAGGTACCATTTTTCTGCCTTCAAGGAAAACTATTTATTTCAATAGCGACTAAAAATGAACATCATCCGCCGTACTTAATTTCGCCTTATATTTTCAAAGCTTTAGAACAAATAATTTCACGTCATGCGCCCTCCCAGGCGAGTCGGGCGGAGGCGGGGCCGCAGAAGAGCCCGGCCGAGGCTGGCGAGCAGGGTTCGGGACGAGGAGCGAGACAAGTCTCGAAACGAGGCTCCGAGCAGCGCTCAGGCCCTGCTCCCCGGCGTGGCCAAGGTGACGCTCCACCCGCAGACCCGCGCCGTGGAGGCCGCCGCCCCCTCGCTGAAGAGTTGGGTCATGGTTCCGCTCGATAACCACAACACATTGCCGGCCCTCATCAACGGCCGGCGCTGCGTCTTGTACGTGGACTGCGGCACCACGTCCGCCATGATCGCGCACCACCTCGCCGCTAAGCTGGGGCTGCTCGAGAAAGTGTCGTTTGTCAAGAGTTATGAATTGCAGCTGTGGACCACCAAGGAGCGGCACAGCCTCAAGGTGGTGGAGAACGTGCAGGTGGAGCTGGCCGGCGGTGTGGAGCTCTGCTGCACCTTCCTTGTGCTGCCTGAGAACATGAAGTCCGCGCTGCCGGATATCCTCCTCGACAATTCGACGCTCCGTCAGGCTGGCGCTATTCAGGAGTTTACCGCGTCGGCGTGCGCCCTTTACTTTCCCCGCAGCAGGCCGCGCAGGACGGCCATTAAGGGGGGCGACTCCCAGTACGTGCTCGACGTAACCCTCAGACGCAGATTTAGGCGCGCCAAAAAGCTGAACGTCCACGTGGACACGGGCGCCACTTCATTCTATATGTCGCCGCGGTGCGTGGACACGATCCTCTGCCTGCCGCCCGTGCCCTGCTGCGTATCGCTGGTGCTGACGGAAGACATCGTGGTGACCAGCGACCTCGTGCGCAAGGCGGGCACGGACACTTTTGATTTCGTGGTGGGCAAAGAGATGTTGTCGAGGTACAGGAGCATCTTGGATTTTGCCTCCTACTCGCTGTATTTTCGCGTGGGTGAGCGAGTGTTTCGCCTCAAGCTGCGGAGGAGCCGCACGGTGTGAGACCCCGCTCTGTTAGCTCCTGGCCCGCCGCCTACTTGCCACTCATTTTTCGCTGCATTTACCTGAACACCGCGTGGACACGTGTCATTTTAACTTTTGCATGTTTATTTTTGGCTTCCTTGTTTGTTCGTGTGTGTGTATTTAATTTTCACTCTGCATGTTGGTGAATAATGTATTTGCCTGTCAGTGAAAACTTCTTTAGAGAGCACACAGCATTCCCAGCACGTGGACGACTGACTGGGAATCGATATAACGCGTCGGGGATGCCACACCTTCCGGAACATGCAACACCAAAAAATAAATGAATAAAGAACAGTACCTAAATTTTACTCCCTAAAAAGACTGATTAAGATTAAGAGAAACTATACAAAAGGGCTTCCTGATTCGGTGCTAAAAACTAAGGTACATGTTCAGCTTTCCTTCAAGAACAAAAATGTACATTTCTTAGGAATACATTATTACACTCAGGCTCGGGTATGATGTCCGTTTTGGCAGGGGTCTGTTCGGGGCCCCAGCGCTACCAAATTCAGCCTTCCGAGTAAGGACAGCCGTCGAAGTAGTCATCATCGCGTGGGGAGGTGAGGGAGGAAGTGTGTCCTTGATCGCTGACAACGTCGGAAATCAAAAAGTCACGTTATGGGATTTATTAATTTCTTTGACAGTTCCTCTAAAAAGCGACACTCATCGTATTGTACCCTTAGTTAAAGTATGCTGAAAGTTCAATACGCAATTTCAAATAGTAAATAGCTGATATTTTTTTTATTACGTCAAGGCCTATAGCGCCAGTAGGCTTGTTTGAGGGGCCTGGATGGTAGTCGGCCCCAGCCCGTATTGGCGCAGGCAGGTGTTTATAGTGGCGCCATCTTCTCTTAGCTCATGGTGCCCCCCGGAACTCGTTCTTGATTCACTTGGACGGTTTCCTCTAGAGTCCGGGTTGATGGGGTGGTCTTCAGGACAGCATGTGTGTAGTTTTAAGCCACTCGGCGGTGACTGAAAAATCCAAGGTGGTAGCGTGGGGATTCGAACTCGCGTCGTGGGGTGATGCGGCAAAACTGTGGAGAGACTCGGGGGCCACCCAAACGGATGTCATATTCGTGTCGGACTGTAGTGAAGATGCGTCTTGGTGTGGCGAAACCCCAAAATGTGAAACATCACGAAAAAAGTACCAGACCGTGTAAGAGGAGAGTTTTTTTTTTTTTTTTTTTTTACAGCTAAGGGGACAGTTCAAGGGCGTAAAGAAAAATATATAAAAAAACCCCCGCTACTAACTGCTCCTGAACAGAGGTCAAAGGAGTGTCCAAAAAGTGAGGTCAATTTCGGGAGGAGAGGTGTCCTGATACCCTCCACTACCAACGTTGCCAGATTGTCGTACTCAGCCGTTCATATTTCCCGACTTCCTACCCCAAAACTGTCTTCTGGGCTCCATTAACAAAACCCATTTATAGTTATCGTTAAAAGAGTTATATCTTGATGTTTCTTGGCAATAGTTAGGCGTCAGAAACCGGTAAAGTGTATGCTCTGAGTACGATAATCTGAAAAACCGGTATAGTCAATGCTCTGAGTACGATAATCTGAAAAACCGGTATAGTCTATGCTCTGAGTACGATAATCTGAAAAACCGGTATAGTCTATGCTCTGAGTACGATAATCTGAAAAACCGGTATAGTCAATGCTCTGAGTACGATAATCTGAAAAACCGGTATAGTCTATGCTCTGAGTACGATAATCTGAAAACTGGCAAATTCTATGCTCTGAGTACGATAATCTGGCAACGGTGGATAGAGCTGCATTTTTAGTAGGCTCAGGGCGACGGAGGATTTAGGAGGCAACCAACATGTCCCGGGTGCTGAATCCTCGCTTGTAATCCGGTTCAAGGTGGTGGCAAGCAGGATTAAAAGAGTGTTTTACTGTAGATTTTATTTTCATGACTTTTTTTCATTTGTGTGCTGGAGCCAAATGTTTTTATGTCCTATGTTACCGCGTAAAAATAATGCTTTTGATAAGTCTTTCTTTTTACGAGTAACCATTCTTTTAGTCCTGGTGACCCGGTTCTGGTGGCCGGCGGGCAGGCAGGCGGAGAGACGGGTTGGCCTTAAGTTTATATTTAAAGCCCTTAGGCTCTTAGTGTGTCTCCTTCAACCATAAGAAAAAAAGTTAATGGAAAGCTCTCCTCAGCGAATGTGGTAATTAAAAATCTTGCGACCGCACTTGTCAAATTTAACACTTTTTCCTTTTAACTTGGGCGAATTATTTTTCGTCCTCATTTCTTTTTCAACAAGGATACTAAAGTAGCATGGCGGTCAAATTATTTGAGTCAGGTAAGAAAAAAAATGAACAGCGGCTGCGACTCAAGGCGTAGGTGACGGGCTGAGAGCGGAGGGGTGTAGGGTGTCGCGGACGGGCCTGGCGGGGAGGCAAGAGGGATGAGGGTGATTTCTCCGTGTCGTTCAGCTAAAGATATCCAGAGTGTGATTGCATCTATTTTTGTTCGGTCTGAATCGCGACTGTGTCCCATTGTTGCAGCTCTCTATTGAAGACGGGTGTAGAAAAAAATGTTCTGTTCACAATGCATCTCAACATAAAAGTATGTGAAATGTATGATAATGCAACATATTACTCAAAGAAGTGAGTCTTTTGGTGTAACAGGTTTCAACATGAAAAGGGAATGAAAAAATATCGAGTGTAATATACATTAGAAGTGTGTGTACTTACTTACACAGCTTCTCGAGAGTAAACAGCTGTGTTGCCAAGGAAACAAAATACAAAAAGGAGGCAGCGTACGGCCTCCTTACCATAGGTGGCCCTTCTATCGTGGGTTTCTTTCCTTATCAACACACAAAGGGCCGCGGCGCCCCTCGCCTCGCCTTTGTGTGTCAGGGCGGCCAACGCGCCCAGCCTGCCCCACCCTCGCTGACGCACTAATGGTGTTCAAACTAATAATTAAGACGCTAACGACCGCCTCCCCTGAGATGGTAATTAAGGGAATAAACAGACACCTTTTAGGCGTCCCGTGTGTACCTGAGGAGAGGAATTCGTGGAGTGGGAAGGTTTGCTTTGGAGTTTAATACAGAGTAGACTCCGTTGTAAAGCAATGCTTTTTACTACCTGGGAGCCGAGTATTTCTCTTTGGGCTCCTTATCCAGTGTGTGTGTGTGTGTGTGTGTGTGTG